>NC_135531.1:81873761-82016261 GCF_045843805.1 Urocitellus parryii | reverse complement strand
TTTACTTTTTCCTTTAGTATTACAGACTACTCTTTTCTAAAGGTACTTTGCCTGGCATCTTTTTCCTACCTGATCCAATGAACATGTGTCATACATTTGTAATAGCGTGAGTTTTGCCACAGTCTGCATTCCATCCTGGGATTCTCTGATCTCCTAGATTTATTTTTCTTTTTATTCCATTGACATACATTGAGGTTTGCATCTTGAGCTGTAAATTTCTGGCTTCTATTGTCATATGTCACAATTTTATAATCATGCAAAATAATTGTAGTGCCTTAGAATAAACTGTCTATTTCACTTGTTCAGCCCTTCTCCCCAGTCCTCAAAACCTTGGCAATCACTTCTTACTTTTTTTTTTTTTAATTTCTCTTTCAGACTTGAAGTCATACATTGAGAATACTAGCTTTTTCACTTAAAATATACATTTCTAAGATTAATTCATGACTTTGTGTGGCTTGGTGCTTCATCATTATTTTAGTTAGCAACAAATATTTCCTTGCACTCATATACTCCAGCTTATTTCTCCATTCATCTCTGGGAGTATATTTTAGTTGTTTCCAGTATGAGGAAATTTTAAATAAAGCTACTAATATCATTCACATGCACTACATTTATATTTTAAGAAAGTGTAATCTTTTTCTCAGTGGCTGTGGAATTGTTCATGCCAACAAGCATTGACTGAGTTTCTGATATTCTGCATCTTCATAAGCAATTGGCCTTATCAGGTTTCTACTTTGTTTTAGTTTGTTTTTTGTGATTTTAAAAATTTTAGTCATTCCAGTGGTTGTGCTGATTTCTTGTTTGAGTTTATAATCCTCTAATGACAATTTTTTTCATCAAATTTTCACATGCTTATTTACAATAGGGCATATCTTCTTTGATGAGTTTTTTTTTAATTAACTTTTCCCACAATTTATTAGATTGTTTTGATAATATTGAATTTTCATATTTCTTTGCATATTCTGGACACAAGTTCTTTATCTGCTATGTATTTTGCAAATGTTTTCTCCCAAGTTATGGCTTACTTTTGATTTTCTCAAATGTTGTTAATAAAACAATATTTTTGCTTTGCCCATTTGTTTTATTTTGATGAAGTCCTACTTTTTAATTTTTTTTCTTTTCTGTTTTCTTTCTTTCTTTTCTTATTTGTTTGTTTATTTATTTATTTATTTTTTTGGGGTACTGGGGATTGAACCCAGGACCTTGTGCATGCAAGACAAGCATTCCACCAACTGAACTATATCTCCAGCTCAGGGTTCCCCCACACACACTTTTTTGTATTATTTTTTTGTGTGTTATATATAAAAATTCGTCTTTAATTCCAAAGGCTCTTACATTTTCTCCATATTTTCTTTCTTTTTGAGGGGAGGGGGTTGCTGGGGATTGAACACAGGTCCTTATGTATGCCAAGCAAGCTCTCTACCAACTGAGCTATATCCAAAGCTCCCTCATATATTCTTTTAGAAGTTTTATATTTAGCTTTTTTTTGGAGGGGGGGCACAAAGGATTGAACTAAGAGGTACATGGCCACTGAGCCATACCCCAGTCCTATTTTGTATTTATTTAGAGACAGGTCTCACTGAGTTGCTTAGTGTCTTGCCTTTGCTGAGGCTGGCTTTGAACTTCATTTCTACTGTCTCAATCTCCAGAGCTGCTGGGATTATACTCGTGCACCACCATGTCTGGCCTATGTGTTTGGTTTTTTTTTTTTTTTTTTTTTCAGTTGTAGTTGGACACAATACCTTTATTTTATTTATTTATTTTTATGTGGTGCTGAGGATCCAACCCAGAGCCTTGTGTGTGCTAGGTGAGCATTCTACTGCTGAGCTACATCCTTATATTTAGTTTTAAGATTCATTTTGAATAAAATAAATATCAATTTTCATGTTACATAGAATTTTAAAAATATACTGTTTAATTCACACATAGTAATTGTACATATTTATGTAGTACAATTTGACATTTCAATTTGTATATATAACGAATAATGATTAAATCAGGGTAACTGGTATATCACTCACCCCAAGCATTTTTATACATTTGTGTGTGTGTGTGTGTGTGTGTGTGTGCACGTGTGTATGTTGAGAGCATTCAAAATCACTTCTATTAGAGTTTTGGAAATATAAAAATAAATTTTTGTTAAACTGTAATGTTCCTACTTTGTTAATATAATGTTAGAAGCTATTCCGGCAGCCTAACTCCAGCCGCGCCCACTAATCCTCCTGTTACCATCCATCTGCCCCTGACACATGTGTATTTCCCAGGCTCTGGAGACAACTATTCCACTCTTCGTTTCTCTTAGATTGAATGACTGCCTTCCACGTATTTGTAAAAACAGCATAGTTGCCTTTTGTGCCTGACCTATTTCATTTAACATATTGTCCTTCAGTTCAGTATGATGCTGAATATTATAAAATTTCATTCTTCTCTAGGGCTGAGTAAGATTCTGTTGTGTATATGTACCACATTTTCTCCATCCATTTATCTGCAAATGGACACCTTGGTTGATTCCATATGTCAGTTATGGTGAAAAGTGCTGCAAGAAATATGTGAGTGTAGACAACTCTTCAACAAAGAGATTTTATTTCCTTTGAATTTACACACCAGAGTCTTATTACTGGGTCATGTGAGAGTTCTTTTTCTCTGTCTTGGAGACAGTTTAAAATTGTTTTCCATACAGCTGTACTTCTTTACATTTCTCGCAACAGTGGTTGAGATTTCCCTTTTCTCCACATTCTTGCCAGCAAGAACATAACCTTTTCAATTGTGCTTTCTCTATGGTCTCTTAATTAGTCCACAAAAGATGGCTTACCTCTTTTGACTTTTTTGACATTATATTCTAAAAAATGAATTCTATCAAATTGTGTTGTTATGAATGTATGAATATACCATCATGAAACCAGGCATTCTGTACAGTTGAGATGTGCCAATAATAAAATATCCTACTTTGCCTTGATCATTTTGCATTTCTTACAAAATGCTTCTTTAAATAACATGTGACTATATTATACTCTCTGTGAAAGTATAAAGCATCTGAAAAGATTATACTTCACATGGCTTCCATGTCCCAGATTGTAGTATTAAAATAAATACAAAGCAGACATTACTTAAGTTTGATTGCTTATAGGTTATTTTTTTGTATCAGAGAAGTAGTCTCAAAAATTCCCTTTCAGAAAATGAAAAACAAAATTTAAAAAATCCAAAAAAGCAGTGCAATAAAAAAGAAGCATTTAGGAGGGGTACATTCTTTTTGCTTCTCCTGATTTCTTCTCAGTAAAATCTGCAATAATTTTGAAAAGTGCTGTCCATTTGCATTTGGTTCTAAAAGCACTCCTCAGTTATTAAAGCTATTATATTAAATTCCAATAGTAAAAATGAAAATAAAATGGTGAGATAAATAGAAAATGTGGAATCATATCATGATTGACAAACCTATATATCTATATACATATCTGAATACGATTTTCCATGTCATGTCTTTAAACCTCCTACACCTCCTAAAAATCAATAACAGCTTCTCATGAGCATTGTATGGATATATATTTCAAAACAAATATCTTCACCTTAAACATGAATGTACTTTGCCTCTTTTCAAAGAACAATTTGAGTTTACCATGTAAATATAATTAGTAAATTCTATAATTTAATAATGTCTCCTTTGAAGAGCAGAGTATTATCTATAATTTGTAATCACTGAAAAACGATATTGACATCTCTTTTACTGCTTTTTCTTTAAAAAACCATACCATGTATTAACAATGTATTATTATAATATCATAGACAAGAGTTGTTAATGTGTGCATTTTTTAAAATTAATGCAGTTACTAAGAAAGTAAGCAGGTTTCATGCTGTTTCACATGTCAACTAAATGGGTTTCCCAATGTAAGAGACAAAATAATGATTTTGTATCAAAGAACCATGTGGAAATAGAAATGTACCAGTAGGTCTTAAGAACTGGTTTTGATAGTCCTTCTTCTTCCTTGAATATTCCTAGAAAATTTATAGTGGTAAGTCACAGGATTGAAAGCATCATCCATCCATTCAGTAAATGCTAACCATAACAAGACATATTTGGAGTGCTTCAGCAAAATAAATTATCTTCTCAACACAGGATTCTAAAAAATAGAAATAATTAAGTTCTATAGTATTTGGCACAATTTATCTTAGTTACTTCAAAAACATTGTTTTATAAAAGGTTTTCTGATTTCACCTCTATTTACATTTGTATTGTCTTTACCATTACTAATGAAACTTTTTTTTAATTTCAATAAGACTCATTATTATACTATCTTTCCTTTTAGCAACATTTTCCTCCTGAATCAGCTTAACAATGTCAGGGTTTTAGTCTATCTTACCTTCTCCAAACACATCTCAAAATGTGTTTTCAAGTCCACAGGAAAATCTCATTTTTCTAAGAGCTTCAAATTTTTGACTTATTTTCCACAAAAACAAAAAGCATTCTATTTGAATACATATCAAGACATCATGACCATTATTCTTTCCAAGGACATTATGTTTCTAAAAAAATTCTTACTGTTGATATTTCAGAGTTCAATATTGAACACAGTCTTGGTATTTATTTCCAGCAGTTAGAAATTTTGTAACTTCAAACTCCAATTCTTTTGACTTCTCTTTTATATTTTTATTTTTCTTTTATCTTGAGAGATGTATTCCCTAGCATCAGCACAGCCTTCATTGTTGGATGGAATGTCTTATTATTTCACCTGTTTTCTCTTGGTGAATGCGTACTTTAGCAATTTTGATTTCAACACTTCTTTTGATACTGTCCTTTCCATCTCTTGGTCTCTTCTAAATCTAAAAAAAAGCAATAAAGCTTTTTTCTATATGAACTACTACACTTATAGTTTACATCTTGATTTATCCCCTCTATTTTATTACAAATGAAGAGGAAACACTAATTTCATGTCATACTTGTGACGCTTCAAGATTTTCAAAGTACATTCACAAGCAACTTTACAACAATTTGGATAGCATATTTATATTCTTCTTCCTATTGTTTTACCAATGTCATAATTAAGATCCTAAAAGAATAGTCAATGTTTCCATGGCCTCACATATTGCAAAATATTGTTACTCCACCTTCAGAGTGCTTTCCACCAACCAAAACTAATGAATTTAAAAACTATATAGGTTTGCAGAGAATTAAAAACTTTTGAGTTAGATGCATATTAAGATTACTTCTGCATCAAGATCATATAATCATAATTGTTATCTAGAGAAAATGGGAAAAAAATTTGGAAATTGTTATGCTTATTTAAATTATTTATTTTCCCTTAGTCTATTGTATTGGTGTCTGTCTCTATTTCTCTCCTTTTCTTCCTTTAACACGAAGGGATAGGAAAGAAAACTATGAACATCAAGGAGCTGTGATCCAGCTCTGCACACTGTCTTACTTCTATGTGGAGTCCTGCTGGTCAATTTTAAGTAGGCATGACAACACTAATTGTTGGGAGTTTCCTGGGACTTTGGGTCAACTTTTCTACAGTGATTATTAATGCACTGGACCCAGGGATAATTTCATTCTACTTGGTTTTTGATTTAGCATTAACTAATTATCAGTATATAGGCACTTACTATTTTTACAAATTTTAAGAAAATAGAACTGTGGAAAACATGAAAATTTTTTCCTTTGTAAATTTGAAAGAAAGGTAATAATGTCAGTCTACAGGTCAATACAAATAAAATTAAATTTATATCTTTTAGAATTCATTCTTAACAAAGTATTAATAATTAATTAATACTTTTTCCTTACTGGTCAAAATGCACAAATATGTGAGACAATCATATTATTATTCATTTTTTTATTGGTTGCTCAAAACATTACAAAGCTCTTGACATATCATATTTCATACTTTAGATTCAAGTGGGTTATGAACTCTCATTTTTACCCCAAATACAGATTGCAGAATCACATTGGTTACACATCCACATTTTTACATAATGCCATACTAGTGTCTGTTGTATTCTGCTACCTTTCCTATCCTCTACTATCGCCCCTCCCCTCCCCTCCCATCTTCTCTCTATATCCCATCTGCTGTAATTTAATTCTCTCCCTTGTTTTTTTCCCTTTCCCCTCACAACCTCTTATATGTAATTTTGTATAACAATGAGGGTCTCCTTCCAATTCCATGCAATTTCCCTTTTCTCTTCCTTTCCCTCCCACCTCATGTCTCTGTTTAATGTTAATCTTTTCGTCTTGCTCTTCCTCCCTGCTCTGTTCTTAGTTGCTCTCATTATATCAAAGAAGACATTTGGCATTTTTTTTTAGGGATTGGCTAGCTTCACTTAGCATAATCTGCTCTAATACCATCCACTTCCCTGTAAATTCCATGATTTTGTCATTTTTTAGTGTAGAGTAATACTCCATTGTGTATAAATGCCAGATTTTTTTTATCCATTCACCTATTGAAGGGCATCTGGGTTGGTTCCGCAGTCTAGCTATTGTTAATTGTGCTGCTATGAACATCGATGGGGCAGTATCCCTGTAGTATGCTCTTTTAAGGTCTTCAGGGAATAGTCCCAGAAGGGCAATAGCTGGGTCAAATGGTGGTTCCATTCCCAGCTTTCCCAGGAATTTCCATACTGCTTTCCAAATTGGCTGCACCAATTTGCAGTCCCACCAGCAATGTACAAGTGTACCCTTTTCCCCACATACTCACCAGCACTTGTTGTTGTTTGACTTCATAATGGCTGTCAATCTTACTGGAGTGAGATGGTATCTTAGGGTGGTTTTGATTTGCATTTCTCTAACTGCTAGAGATGGTGAGCATTTTTTCATGTACTTGTTGATTGATTGTATGTCCTCCTCTGAGAAGTGTCTGTTCAGGTCCTTGGCCCATTTGTTGATTGTGTTATTTGTTATCTTATTGTTTAATTTTTTGAGTTCTTTGTATACTCTGGATATTAGGGCTCTATCTGAAGTGTGAGGAGTAAAAATTTGTTCCCAGGATGCAGGCTCCCTATTTACCTCTCTTATTGTTTTTCTTGCTGAGAGAAAACTTTTTAGTTTGAGTAAGTCCCATTTGTTGATTCTAGTTATTAACTCTTGTGCTATGGCCGTCCTATTAAAGAATTTGGAGCCAGACCCCACAATATGTAGATTGGAGCCAACTTTTTCTTCTATCAGGCACAGAGTCTCTGATTTGATATCAAGCTCTTTGATCCATTTTGAGTTAACTTTTGTGCATGGTGAGAGAAGGGGATTCAGTTTCATTTTGTTGCATATGGATTTCCAGTTTTCCCAGCACCATTTGTTGAAGATGCTATCCTTCCTCCATTGCATGCTTTTTGCCCCTTTGTCAAATATAAGAAAGTTGTAGTTTTGTGGATTGGTCTCTGTGTCCTCTATTCTGTACCATTGGTCCACCCGCTGTTTTGGTACCAGTACCATGCTGTTTTTGTTACTATTGTTCTGTAATATAGTTTGAAACCTGGTATATGTAGATTTATTCATGGTTTCTTTTTGTAACTTGGCATGCATAAACAAAATAATTTCTTTTTCATGAAAAATCATTAAAACTAACAATTAAATTAACAGAGTTGCAGGATACAAAATCAACATACAAAAATCAGTGGTATTGTTATTACCAGCAGTAATTCATCTTAAATAACAATGAGGAAAGTAATCTAATTTATATAATTGGTACAAATACCTAGTAATAAATTTGACCAAAGAGGTAAAAAATCTCCACAATAAAAATTATAAAACATTGATTAAAGATATTAAAGAGGACACATAAAAGCAGAAAAACATTCAGTGTTCATGAATCGGAAAAATCAACACTGTTAAAATGTCCATAAGAGTTTAAATCTGCAAGACAAATTACAGATTAATTCAATCACTATAAAAATTCCATGGACTATTTTCACAGAATTAAAGAAATTTCTGAAATAGAAACACACACGAACACACAATCACAATCACACACACACAATCACACACACAGAACAAAGCATTTTTTTTCTTTATTTGGGGTGGGGAGTGGTTCTGGGGATTGAAATCAGAGGCACTCAATTACTGAGCCATGTTCCTAGCCTTATTTTGTGTTTATTTACAGACAGGGTCTCACTGAGTTGCTTAGTGCCTTGCTGTTACTGAGGCTGGTTTTGAACTCATGATCCTCCTGTCTCAGCCTCTTGAGCCTCTGGGATTACAGGCCACTGCACCCAGCAAATACAAATCCATCTTGAACAAAAAGAACAAAGCAGAAGGTATTACACTACCTGACTTTCAAACCTAATACAAACTTGCAGTAATCAAATATCAAGATATTGGAATAAAAATAGAAATATATATCTATGGAATAGAATGGAGAGTCTAAAAGTTAGCCAGTACATCTATAGCCAGTAAATTTTTGCCAAAGTTGCTAAAAATTCACTTTTGAGAAAGGACAACCTTTCCTATAAATCATCATGGATATCATGGATATCCATATGCATAAGAATGAAACTAGACACATCTTATTAACTTAAAAAACAACTCAAAGTAGACTAAAGCCTTAAATATGATGCTTGAACCTAAGAAACAACTACATATATAGGCAAGATGCTTCAAGAGTTTCGAATGAGCAAGGATTTTTTGAATGAGAGTCTCAAAATCTAAAAATTAATATTAAAAATAGATCATTGGGCAATGGGGTCATTATAAACTAAAAGCTTCTTCATAACAAAGAAAACCATCAGTAAAACCACAAGATAAACTAAAGAATAAAAGGAAGTATTTACAAAGTATATATCTGACAAATAAATTATATCAATATACGTAAGGAACTTTAAAATCTCAATGACAAGAAACTTAATTACCCAATTAAAATGGAATTATTGATCTGAACAGACACTTCTCAAAAGAATACATTTTTAAAAGAAGATATTTAAATAGCCAATGTTTCACGTAAACATAAAAAAATGTTTAACATCACTATTTATAAAGAAAATGGAAATCAAAACCACAATGAGATATCATTTCATCCCAGTAAGAATGAATGTTATCAAACAGACAAAACGTAAGTACTGGGGAAGATGTGGAGAAAAGGAAACCTTTGCACACTGTTGGTAAGACTGTAATTTAGCACAAATATTATAAAAAATGGTATGACTATGCATCAAAAAATTAAACATAGGCAGGCACGCACTGTGGTGCACACCTATGATCCCAGCAGCTTGAGAGGCTGAGACAGTAGGATCACGAGTTCAAAGCCAGCTTCAGCAAAAAGTGAGGCACTAAACAACTCAGTGAGACCCTATTTCTAAATAAAATACAAAAACATAGGACTGGGAATATACTTCAGTGGTCAAGTGGCCTTGAATTCAATACCCAGTCCCCCCAATAAAAAATAAAAATATAACTATCTTATAAAACACCAACTCCAAACCAGATATATATCAAAAGGAAATGAAATCAATATATCAAAGAGACAAATATTATAAAATATTAGCACACATTTGCACTCCCATCTTCATTACATTTATCTTCACAACAGCCAAGAAATTAAATCAACCTAATGGTTCACCAACTGATGAGTGGATAAATAAAATGTGGTATAATTCCACAATGTGTTAGTATTCAATCATTTAAAAACTGCAACTTCTCATTTGCAACAACAAACATGGAACTGGAGATTTTTATCTTAAGTTAAATAAGTCAAAACACAGAAAGACAAGTATCATATATAATCACACATATGGAATCTAAAAAAGTTGATCTGATAGAAATTGAACATAAAGCGTGGTTAGCAGACACTGGGAAACATGAGAGAAGAGATGAGGAAATATCAATCAATGGTTACTGCATTACTTTTTAGTGGGAAGAAGTTCTGATGTGCTTTGCACAGCAAGGTATCTATAAAAAACAATAATGTATTCTACATTTCAAAAATTAGAGAAATATTTGAAAGTTTTCAACATAGAAATATGAAAAATGAGGAAATGAATATGTTTAATTTGTTTTAAATATTATGTAATGTGTACACTTATTCTAATGTAACAAGGTACCCATTCACATGTACAATTTTATGTTTCGTGTATCAGTTAAAAAATTTTCTTAAAAACTTCAATGATTTATTTTGGAACATAACTATTGGATAGGGTGTATTTCATTATATTGTATACTAGGAAGCTTATGTTGTAATCAGTTTGGTGTGCATAAAAGAGACAAGAGGATAGAAATGCATAAGAAGTACACATTATAAAAAAGTAATTTTTAAATATGGTTGTACTAAAGGTCAACAAATATTTGAAAAAATATTCAACATCTCTAGCAATTAGATAAATGCAAATTAAAACTATATTGAGGTTTTATCTCACTCCAATTCGAATAGCAATTATCAAGAATACAAGTAATAGGTCTGGGGATGTGGCTCAGTGGTAGAGTGCTTGCATAGCATGTGTGAGGCACTGGATTTGATCCTCAGCACCGTATATAAATAAATAAATAAATAAAATAATAATTTGTATATATTTCTAAAAAAATAATACAAGTACCAATAAATGTTGGCAAAGATGTGGGGGAAAATATACACTTACACATTTTTGGTAGAACTGCAAATTAGTGCAGCCACTTGGGGAAGCAGTATGGACATTCTTCACAAAACTAAAAATGTAACCACCATAAAGCGGTGCTATATTTTGTCAAATGCTTTTTCTGCGTCTATTGAGATGATCATATAATTCTTATCTTTAAGTCTACTGTTGTGATGAACTACATTTATTGATTTCCATATGTTGAAATAACCTTGCATCCCTGGGAGAAATCCTACTTGATCATGGTACACAATCTTTTTGATACGTTTTTGTATTCAATTTGCCAGAATTTTATCAAGAATTTTTGCATCTATGTTCATTAGAGATATTGGTCTGAGGTTTTATTTCTTTGATGTATTTTTGCCTGGTTTTGGGATCAGGTTGATATTGGCCTCATGGAATGAGTTTGAAATTACTGCCTATTTTTCTATTTCCTGCAAATTGTTGCAGTCAATATAAAAAGCAGTATGGAGATTCCTTTGAAATCTGGGAATGGAACCACCATTTGACCCAGTTATCCCTCTCCTCAGACTATACTCAACGAACTTAAAAACAGCATACTACAGTCACCGCCACATCAATGTTTATAGCAGCACAATTCACAATAGCTAAACTGTAAAACCAACCTAGATGCCCTTCAGTGGATCAATGAATAAAAAAAAATGTGGCATATATACAAAATGGAATTTTACTCACTAATAAAAGAGATTAAAATCAAGGCATTTGCAGGTAATAGATGGCGTTGGAGAAGATAATGCTAAGTGATGTTAGCCAATCCCAAAATACCAAATGTCAAATGTTTTCTCTGATATAAGATGCTGACTCATAGTGGGATAGGGAGAGGGAGCATGGGAGGACTAGATGAATTCTAGATAGGAAAGAGGGGTGGGAAGGAAAGAGAGGGGACAGGTGATTAGCAAGGGTGGTGGAATGTGATGGACATCATTATCCAAAGTATATATATGAAGACTTGAATTGGGTGTCAACATACTTTATATATAAACAGAGGCATGAAAAATTGTGGCATATATGTGTAATGAGAATTGTAATGCAATAAATAAAAAAATAAAAACAAAGTACATGTATAAAGGCATGAATTGGTGTGAATGTATTCTATATACAAAGATATGAAAAACTGTACTCTCTATGTGTAATAAGAATTTTAATGCATTCCGCTGTCATGTATTTAAAATAATAAAATCAATAAAACTAAAAAAAAGGAGTACTGGATTAGCCAGTTCTCACCATAAAAGTTAAGATCATTTTAAAAAATTATACTACAATTACACAGCCACATCAATGTTAATAGAAGCACAGTTTACAATAGTCAAACTATGAAAAGAACATAGGTGCCCCTCAACTGATGAATACATAAGGAAAATGTGGTATATATACACAATGAAGTATTACTTAGCCATAAAGAAGAATGAAATTAAGATATTTGCCAATAAATGGATGGAACTGGACACTATCATGCTAAGTGAAATAAGCAGTTCCCAAAAGTCAAACATTTTTCTCTGTTATATGGAACTTTATCCAAAATAAGTGGATAGACAAATAAAGAGAAGGAAAGAAGAATGGGATAGAGAATAAATCTGACATAACATTCCTATGTACATATATGTCTATACCACAGTGAATCTCAGAAGCATGTATATCTATAAGACATTAATTAAAAAAATAAAACTATAATTAAATTGCAGAAAGATCAGTAGAGAGAAGGGAACAGGAAGAAGGTTGATAGAGGGAAAGGGAAAGTACTGGGGACTAAATTAGAACAAAGTATACACCATGCTTTTACACTTATGTTGAAATAAATCCTATTGTCATGCATAATCAAAAAAGAACCAATAATAAGAATAAATAGTTGTCCTAATCAATCAGTATTTGGAAAGTGAGTTGACCTTACATACCAATTTTATCAGCAGTGTTAGTGTTCTTGGCTATCAGTATTATGTAAGAACATAACATGACAGTTGCACGGGTTTGCAAGCTCAGGAATATTTTTCTAGGCTGAAAAGAAGTTGAAAAATATGAGCCAAACAATGAAGTGAAACAAGACATTGATTTGTCATTTATCTTTTCAGAACAAAGCCCCTAGTGATATTTTACTGTCTTTCTAAGACAGTACCTTGATCAAAGAATACTTTCTCTATACAGTCCTTTTGTAGATTAAAAAAATGTTAAAGGTTAAGAAATGATTGGATATGGTGATGATAATGTATTATTATTCTATAATACTTGAGTAATTAGAAAACATTTTATTTACTCACTAATAAATTTAGTGTATGAAACTGGGCATATTTAAAGTAAGTTTCATAAGCCTGAAAAACATTGCAAGATAAAGTATCATTTCCCAATACAAATCCAGATCATCAAAAAGATGGACACATAAATTCCTAATTATGCTACTGCACAGGATATTGTTATCTAGACCTGACTAAAAGCTTCGCTGTGATTGAAATCTTAGTGTGGAGTCTAGCAAACAGCTTGGTCATGATTGAAATCCTAGTGCTAGGTCTCTTAACCAGCCACCAAACTACACTTTCCTCTGTGAGGTATAAATTGCAATTCTACCCCATCCATGTTCTGCTTTGTGATGTTAAAATTATCTTTTTGTTTCTGCCTACTACATTTCTGAAAGCGTTCATATTTTGATAAAGAACAATTGAATGCTATCTCAAAATTTTCTCAGTGCATATACATCCATAACTTAAATATGGGAAGGAAAAGTGTTTCATATTATAGTTGAACAAAATCCATGTTCAGAGAGATTAAATACCTTCGATGAAATGACATAGCCAGTAAGTGAAAATACTAATACACAAATGTTTCTCATCTTCTTTTAATCATTCTGTTAATTTTTCCAGTCAAAACAAAAAACAAACAAACAAAAACAACAAAAAAATGTTTTTCTTGTAGTTGTCCATACATGAATAATTACATGCAACAAAATTCTAAAATAGGAGTGTGTAAAATAAACAGAGTGTTTTATTTTCCACAGATTTGTACTAATTATTAGTGGAGAGAGGGAGCAACTTTTGAAATTAGACATAGTCTTCACCATTAACGAAAATATTTTACTGCCCATGTAAAACTTGGCTCAAAATAGAGGGTTTTTTAAATATTGTACTCTATTCAAAAGCACAATAATTAATGCTTTCAATTTAAGCTATCACTTTACCATACTTGCCTACATGAATGGGAAAGGAATATTTGAGAGATTAGTAACCAAAGGAAACATTGAAGTGATCAACTTCAGTACACAGAAGAGCAGAAACAAGCATCCAAAAGACAAGATAATGGAAAATGAAACTGACAATGTGAAACCGAAAGAAAAACTGAAATTAAAAATAACAAATTTGGGAACTACATGCTGCTTTGTCATTAACCATTGTGATTCAGAGTTCCCTTTACCTGGATCTCAGGGTAGCTGCTCTTTGATGCAAAGAGTGAGCTGATTCTTGTAGCACATAAATAAAATACTGATAAAAGACAAGGAAGTGAAACTTAAGGTCATTCACCACACATACTTCCATCCTATATTTTACCCATTCATCAATGTCTAAATAAATCTGAGCAAAAATAAGAGTAACTTTTTATATACAAAAAAATCCCACAACTCATTGCTTATAAATGACAAACAAAAACAAAAATAAAAATTAAGTTGTGATAATCCATGGAACTACCAAGAATTTGCATAGCTTTATGGACAGGTGTTGGGGAATTCTAGTCAGACTTGTAGAATTTGAAGGTGGTTGAAAAAGTGGTTTTCCTCTCACCACAGCAGCCTAAAACAGGGTCAAGTATTGAAGGTAATATTGACAAGGGGAGGTCTGCTTAGTTATTTGACAGTGGATCAGGTGGGAGAAAGAAGAAATTTTCATTTTAGCATTTTTCAAAGGACCATGCAAATTATCATTCTCATTAAAATATTTTCAAATGGTTTGATTTTTTTACAAATTTTTCCAGCTGTTCCCTAGTCTAAAAGAATATGCTTGACTAGCATATGATGATAGAAATTATTTACTTGAAAAGAGATGTATGCTATAAACTACTTTTTTAAAAAATGCTAAAATAAAAAAAGAATCTACTTGAGCTAAGTGAAGTATGAGTCTCTATTTTAAAAAATATAGAGAGTTGTACTTAGGAAAAAACTTGCAGTTATGTGCTGAAAATTGCACATGTGTGGACTTAAGATTTTAATAGCTTTGTGTTATTTTAAATTTCTGCCTTTCTTAGAAATAGAGCACATTATCCTTCATGAATTATTACTTGAAAAATATTATTTCAATGATAACATTTGATAAATTCTTTTCTGAAAAGTATTTTTAAAGTAAAAATTATAGCATAAAAGTAAGCATTATTAATATACCATTAAACTGCATTGCCACTCACACCTCATTCAAATTTAATAAAATTAAGTGATATTCAATTGCCCAATTATGAATCTGTCTATAGAAATTGGACAGACTCTGGACATTTTTCACAAGTTTATTTTTTCTGCATTACAGCAAAGAAATAGACTCAAAGAAAAGAAAAGATGCAATAACTTATAGCTAGCTTTGTGATTTCAGGCTTCTAAGGCAGAGCCTGTAAATGTTTAGAGCTCTAGTAGGAGAATTATTAATGGAACAAAAGCATTAATAATATACCCCTAGTTCCTATTATCTTGGTATCTCTTTGTAAATCTATTCTATATTTTTCTGTTATTCCCTGAAGATGCAAAGCTATGTGGCATTGTTTATATTATCTCTTCAAACCTACTTTATCTCCTATTCCTATGCTATCATTCATCATTACTTCATTATGCAATGGTTTTATGGGCTTTCTTTTCATTTCAGAGTTCTCAAATTATATGTAAAACACACTATTTCTTAAGACTATTAATAGATGTGACACCATATGGATTCCTTAGTAAAATGAGTCCATAAAATATGGCTTACAACAGTTAAACAAGGTTCCTGACTCCAGATTCCTTAAAAATAAGTGAGAATAATATTAGTAAGTGATCAATGTAATCTTTGAGAAAAGATATAGCATGCCGCTGAAGTGCTCTGTGCATTCTGTGTAATTAAAAGCAAGAAATGAGAAAAGGTTCACTGTGTTGTTCTTGCTCCTCACACTCAGCCAATAGAATCAAAGACACTTTGGCTATGAAGATGTTGGCATCAGATGTACTTTTTGAGTAAAAAAAATGGGTCCTGTTACAAAATAACCTTTAAATAATTATTAATTGAAGTTAAGGGATTTAAAATTATTTACTTCTATAGAGAAAAAAGCATTCTAATCAAATCCAAATGCAGGAGTTATACAATTTGTTTCTTCATGACAGTTTATTCTATTTATCAGTAAGAATACCACTTGTGTGAGGATCATATATACAGGAGGAAGATAGTGTTTCATATTACTGTGATTCATAAACAATTATTTTCACTTTAATATCATGCTCTAGTCATTTGACCTGTCCTTTGTCTTCAAGTCTAACAATAGATGTACAACTTCATTTTATCCTCTATTCAGTTCACCATGTCTATATTACTTCCGTGTTTTTCTTACCATAACCATAAACACTACCACTTCTCTGTCCTTTGGAACTTCAACAATCCTCCCTCAAAAAGAATCAATGGTGATCTCTCCACTCTTTTAGACTTCCATTACCATAATTCTGAGAAATAATCTCTCTCAAACAGGCAAATTTGGAGCAAATAAGCTTAGATTTTCAAATGTATTATAAGTTTAAATTCTCAAATTTTTATCATGTTATTACTTGTACATTGTAATTCATCTGCATATTCCTCTTCAGGAACTTTTCTGACTCTTCTAAAGGCCTAGAATGAATTTTTCTGAACCTTAGCAATTCCTCATCTTCATCAGAAAAATATAATTTCCTCTGTAAGAGAATACAAATAACCCTGGCAAAATATATTCTTTAAAGGACTGGGGTAATAACCTTAAGTAAGGAGAAATGTTGATGTTTTAAAACTTTTTGAAGATTTTCCTCAACAGTATTCTAACTGGCTAAATATGGAACTTATAGAGTTATAAAAGTATTGACAAAGATGCTTTTTTTGGGGAATGATATGGTGAATTATAGAAGTAATTCAAAAGAGCCATGAGTTCGCATTTGAGTATTTTGAGGATTTGAGAAAGCCATAGATCTTTATAAGTCTACAATTCAGTCAAAATGCAAAGATTGGAGAAGTAAATTTGAAAGCATCAAATTATATTTGATTTATATTTTTGATAAATAGTATATATCATATGTCTATATAATTTGAATTTAAAAGCAGGAATTTATTAGATTTACAGACATGATGAAAACATACATATGTTATTTGAAAAAAATATAGATTCTAGGACTGATTGTTACTGCATGGGTGTCTAAGGAGGTCTCCAAGAGTGAAGGAGACCCCTACTCAAACCTTGTATGTTCTTGGCCAGTTCACAGAAAATTAATGATGAATCAGGTATGATTAGTCAAGCAAGAGTACAGGCAATCTCAGAAAAAGAGTGAGTCACATCATCTTAGCTTGAGATTTTAACATTTATAGCAGGACAAATATATAGACGACTGAAATAAACATGTAGCCAGTATAGGGTTATGTACTTTGTGCCAAAGTTCTTTGGGCGTGCACATTTCCATCATTCAACTTCCTTCATTATGTGTCTTATATCTCCACCCAGGGGTGTATTACTATTATGAGGCTAGGGTCATTTCTGAATCACAAAAACCTTTAATTCATATACTCCCTACAGGAGTGGTTTCTTTATATGTCTTTTGATTATCTTGCAGTTTTTTGTCTTTTCATCCAACCAGCAAGCTGTAGGTAAAGTCCTGGGCACAATGAAATAGGGTGGGTTGCTTATGAGTTGTTTGTTCTGCAGTCTTATGATTTATAGATGTTTTTATTTTGAGACTCAGTGTTCTCTTTGTATTCCTTATTTTTTTAACTTATAGTAATGTTTAACCTCATAAATATGAAACAAACATCAGTAAAAACAAAAGTAGGAATATACATAGGAGTCCCTGACATCAAAAAATTATATATTTCAGGAAGTGAGTATGCAGTGCAACTAAGAACTAATAAAAAATCAACTTGGCATGAGAGAAAAAATATTTCCAAAAAGAGAAGTTCCCAGAAAGAAGGGGGAATTAAACTCAGTTTCAGTGGGGTCCTTGGCAAATGTAAGTGACAGAAAATAATTTCAGCACATGCCAATCAAAGGAAAAGAGAGAGAGAATATTTGGAAATGGGGGCAATCTCAAGACAGATGTATTTGGGGTAAAGCAAGAAATACACAACCAAAAGAATACATGAGCTATCTCCAAAAGGAAAGACAGCAGCTCATTGGTATGGCAGGTTAATACTTACAGAGGGCCAATATTAAGGCCTGGACTTGAGTTGGTGGCAGGGTAGAGCTACACAATTCTGTGACAGTTTCCATTGCACTTGCATGTTGCCATCATGTTACAAGGGCATGGGCAGGGCTGGGAATATAGTCAGTTGATAGAAGGCTTGCCTCACGTGCACAAGGCCCTGTGTTCAATCCACAGCCCCCACTCCCTGCCCCAAAAATAAAGTCATGGGTCAAGGGCACCAACCTAAAGCATGTAGCTCAGGAATTGAAATTGTTCCTGGGTGTTTTTTGCATTTTAGTCGCTCATAGATGTTTCCTTTGAGACTCGGTATATTTCTTTTTATCCCAAATTCCTCTCTCATTTTCCTGCCCTTACCTGTTAGACTTTGATCCTTCAATCTTAAGGATTGTTGAGGGGTGAAGATCCATCTTCTATGATGATTCAGCCTAGAAAATGGGCAATAAATTGCCTCTTCACGAATCAAACACCCCATCCTGACTCATGTAAAAGGGATAGACATTGACCTCAGTTGTGGGATTGGGTTGAAATTTTTGGGTTGCTATCCTTAACTTTTTAACCTGGAATTGTTGCAATATGGAAGATGTGAACTTTATTAAACAATTAAAAATGCAAGAGCTGAGAAATCGAAGAAGTATTTTTAACAGAGGTCCTAATAGTGATTATGGCCAACTGAAGCTAAACAAGTAAATCCTAACAGTTTTATTGACTTGTACACATCTCAGTGTCTGAATTTTTAAAAATATATCTGTAAGATAGATTGAAGTTAACTCAGGGAACATTTGATTTTAACAGTCTCTTTTGTTAGTTATTTTCCAACACCCATGTATAAGATTCCTTTCTCTACAGCTTTACCTTTAGTAGGACTGAGGCAAATGCACATCAAGTTACATAAGTTATGTTTAACAGGACAGAAGTTTATTTTTGTTTGTTTTTAATGTCCATGCATGACTATTCTTTGATTATACTTTCTTGCCAGGTGTTAAAGACCAAGTTGGTCAAAACTTGACCTTGTTCCTCTTTACTCTTAATGTCAGATGAGATTCCTCCGGGGTGACTCTTAGAAATTTGTGTGAAGCCTCTTGACTCCTTTAGCTTTCCTCTGCCAGTGCTGCCATCTTCCATAATGGGCCATGGTTTTGCTGCTACATGTGACTTCCCTTGGAAGCATAAGGGACATTTTCTAATGACCCTCTTCTTTGCAGAACATACATGGGTTGGCTTCTTATTTTCTAGTGTCTTCATGATCCTGGATTGGGAGGCCAGATAACTCATTAGGTTGCTTTAGCCCTTGGGATAAGGGGTGGGATTCACATTGATTGTTCTCTGTGTCTGGATTAACCTTAGAGGGTTTAATCAAATATTAGCTGCATTGTTCTTCACCTTTTATTCCTTGTGTTTGATCTTCAAGTTTGGGTTCTAAACATTCAGCAGGCCAGTTTCACCAGTTTTTAAGTAGGAGTAATGGGTTTCAATTTTAATATATATTTTACAGTTTTCAATTTCATTTAATTGGAGTTCAATATTAGCATTGGGAGTCAGCATTATATCCTACCTGTGATGGTTTATTATATTTTAAAAAATGACCCAGATAGCTCTATTACATGGTCTACTTCTATAAAATACAGGCAAAATTAATAAAATTGTACTAGGAAAATACAAATGATATTAAAAATAACAAAAACATTCAGTTTGTATAATAGTTTTGAACCCCCTAACCATTTTATAATAACAATAGTGTATTTTGATATATATTTTGCCCCTAAAAAATTAATAAATTTATCAACTCAAATATATGTGAAATTCTTTACAAGTTTTATTTGATTTTTAAAACTCATTTTACAAATGGTAAATACCTTTTATAATTCACACAAACCTTTATTTAGCTTTGTATTGTATTCCATTTTATTTAGAGATCACAGTAATCTTCACTACAAAAATCTATCTTTTGAATAGAACTATAAATGGTCTTAATTTTAGCCTACTTTGGAGCCATGAGATGCTCCAAAGGTGAGGTTAGTTACCCTTTTTAGAAAACTTATTTAAAGTGTTTGGCTTTTGAAGATAATCTTTGCCACTTTTTATAATATGACTTAAAATAAGTTCTCATAGATTGTTTCCCATGTTTGTGAATATTATTTAACACAATATAACATTACATCTGAAACATAAATCAAACAGACAACATAGGAGAGTCCTTCATTCCTTTTTTTTGTGGAAAATGTGGCAAAAAAATTCTCATATTTCACATTGTTAACCTTTGAATAAATTAGGCTCTCTTTATTACTGTTCCAAAATACATGTAAATATCGATCACAGTGTGAAGAGTAGCATAAAGTTTTACATGTCCAACATACAGATAATGGGTTACTTTTACTCAGTTATACAATATTAAATGAGCTAAATAGATGCCCAACTAAACTTGCTTTTTTTTCAATACATACAAAAGAGGTTATCATTACAAATAACTATGGAGCACAGTACCTCAGTAGTATGCTTTTTTAAAGCTCTTGTATCAGAAGTACAAATTTTCAACACACAAAAGCCAGTAATGATTAGCATCACAGTTACACAGAAATACTGTGTAAATATTAATTAAACTTCTATTTTTGGAGCAAAATGTAGAATTTATGATTTGGTAATATAGCTATAACTACATCATTGACAAAAATCTTGTATAGATCAGACTTGTTTAAATTGTTAATGACTACAAATACACTTAGTACCTGAAGTATAGTGCATCTCATATATACAATAACAAAGTGTATATTTAATTAAAGCAAACAGCTGTATATCAAATAAAAATGGCAGAAATGGAAAAACGTTTTATTGACCATTTTATATGCTTAAGTTCCATATGTAATATGTATTGTGTAGGAGAAAGCACTCATTGATTAACTTGCCTGTGTTAAATCTACATAGCTTCTTTCAATCTATATACTTTTCCATAACATTTAGACAATGCTCGGACAAGCATATTTGGCTCTCAGATATATTTAAATTAAAAAGAAAAATGAATGATTCTAAATAACATTTAGTACAAGTGACTATATAAAACTTAAATAAAATGGTCAATTTAAAATGATTAAAGTTTACAGGAGTAAAGATGTCTTTAAAATTATTAACCCACTCATTTTTTCTAGGTGATTAGTGAGTCAAGACAGTGTTATTTTCAAGGAATCTAAGATGATGGGCCAGAGGGAGGCGGCATTCTGCGTAGCTCCATGACCCAGGTCTCAACTAGTGGGAATACTGCTTCTTTGAGAGTGGTGTAGAGGACCCCTACACAGCTGCTCTGGCTCAGAAGCTCAGATGTCAATAGCACTGTGCCCTCACACAGGGCTCCAGGCCTCAGCGTTCCAGCACGACTCCAGGCTCCCAACACCCAACTCTTCAAGTACTAGACCATGCAGGGAGCAAGTGCCTCAGCAGGATCACCAAATCAGCACCACAGTAGAACTCACAGACACTGCTCTGCTCCCACAGAGCACACTCTACAAAGGAGGGGCTCTCCCAAGGTATTGCCTGCACCTGTGGACATCACACAGGCCCTGAAGAGAGTCAAAAGCTGCAGTACTGAATGTTACAGAGCTCATCTCTGAACCAATCCCACAAAACCATTGACCAGCCCTCTACTCCACCTGACACTCTGTTGTTGGAAGTGGCCCACCTCCATCTTGGCTATCTCCCTCACCATATTTGGTGGGGGCAGCTCCTATATTGGAACTCCAGCTGGCCAGGTGCCCAGTTTCCAACTCTCTCCTCTTTCCAGTGGTGGTAACCTGGCACATTAGCTGCTCAACACAAAATAGCTCTCATTGGGACAAGTGTGCAGTGCGAACAGAGCACTGCCCACAGGAGCCCTGGAGAGAGAGGTTCCTTAATTGGGAACTTCTAAGGGAGAAAGAGAGGGTGCAAAAGTTTTGAGACTAATGGAGAGACTAGGAACTGGGAAATCTTCAGACAAGATAGGGAGATAGAACCAGGCACTCAAGTCATGTAAGCAGACCCAAAAAAAGACTCTTGAGGTGCAGTCTCCCTGTAGGGATTGCTGGGTGCCACACCTCACTTCCAAGCACCTTGCACCAGGATAAGTCGTCCAACCCTGGTTACTTTCACCATCCAGAGGGTGGAGATACCAGCTAATAAAAGCAACCCCACCTACTGGATGAGAAGAGAAGCAAGAAAGAAACTGATCTCCAACACAATAAATAATCCTGTTTCTTCCTTTGAGATTTTTTTTTCTTTTGCATTTTTCTTTTTCTTCTTCCCCTATGTCCTCCCGCCCTCACATCCCCAACTTATGTGAAAACCAGTACTTTGCATGAATTAGGACTTTGAGGACTGGGGCATCTGAATAATATATTAGAGGTGGGTTGTATATACATTTTTTCTTTTTCCCCAACAATTTTTAATATTTTAATATCCTTTATTTTTCTGAATACACATGTGTACTTGTTTCATGTACTCTACAGTCTTCCCATATACTTGTCTACCCAAAATTACTTCCTGTCTATTTCCTTGCTACTAACCCTCTTCATTATATTTCTCTTTCATACTTCCTAAGATATATTAACTTTATATCCTCAATCCTACATCCTCAGCATAGAATCCTACATCTCACCTCTGGTTCATTGTCCACCATCAGAAACTGTATACCTTCTATAAACCTTCTGAGTATTTTATAGATAATAATCAAATTCAACATTTCTATACATTGTGATCAAACTCTAAACATATTAATAGCAAACATTGTTTTTTAGGGTATATATTATTTATATTGGTATCTCTCAAAGGAGAGGTATTGGGTCCCTGTAGGGGCACTATAAGCCTATAGAATAAAAATAGTAACACCTCAGATCCACAGTGCTAGAAGGGAAGACACACAAGCAATATGAAAAGACAATGGAAGAAAGTGCCCAAAACATATCAAGATACCACATTACTAGAATCCAAGGCCAGCACAGCAGAATAAATGACAGAGAAAGAGTTCAGGATTTAGATAATTAAAATGTTCTGCAAATTAAAGCATGATATAAAAGAGCAAATACAGGCAGCAAAAGATCATTTTGACAAAGAGTTACATAAACAAATACAGAAAGCAAAAGATTACTTCAATAAAGAGATAAAGGATCTCAAAAACAAACAGAAATCCTTGAAATGAAAGAAACAATAAGTCAAATTAAAAGTTTAATTGAAAATATCACCAACAGATTAGACCACTTGGAAGATAAGACCTCAGACAATGAGGACAAAATATAAAATCTTGAAAAGAATGTAGATCATACAGTGAAAATGATCACAAAGCATGAGCAGAATATTCAAGATAGCATGAAAAGATCAAATTTAAGAGTTATTGAGATAGAGGAAGGCATAGAATTCCAAACCAAAGGAATGAGCAATCCTTTCAATGATATTATATCAGAAAATTTTCCAAACACAAAGAATGAACTGGAAAAACAGATTCAAGAGGCTTACAGAATGCCAAATGTACAAAAACCACAACAGATCCACAAAAAGGCACATTATAATGAAATTGCTAACAGAGAATAAAGAAAGAATATTAAAAGCCACAAGAAAAAGGAATCAGATTACGTATGAGCATAAACCAATTAGGATAACTGCAGATTTTTCAACATAGGTCCTGAAAGCTAGAAGACTCTGTAACAACATATATCAAGCTCTGAAAGAATATCCATGCCAACCAAGAATCTTGTATCCAGCAAAATTAAGCTTTAGATTTGATGATGAAATAAAAACCTTCCATAATTGTTAAGGTCTGTAAACAAGTCAGGATGGCGCCTGGCAAATGTCAAGAGTCTGTAAACAACTCTGGATGGCGCCTGGCATTTTGCCAGAGGGAGTGGTTTGTGAAGTAACTCCAGCGAGCCATTAAATGTAGAGATTCCTTATTGGTTGACTGCTGTATCTAGTTTATGTTAATTAAGATAAGCTGTGTGTAATGTATATATACCCCTCTGGTCCTACAATAAATGGCTCCCACTCCTGCTGTATCAGTCTACACAAGTTCCTAGTCACCCCCCGGTTATTTTGCTGCAGCCAGACTGCAGCACATAATAAACAAAAGTTAAAAGAATTTACAGCCGGAAAACAGTACTGCAGAACAACCTTGGCAAAGTGTTCCATGAAAAGGAAATAAAAAACAAAAATGAAAATCATCAGAGAAAGGTATTACCCTAAAGGAAAAACAAATTGAAGGAGAAAACAAGACAAGTTAAATACCAAAAATAAACAAACTATGTCTAGGAATACAAATAATATCTCAAGAATAAACCTGAATGTTAGTGCCTAAACTCACCAATCAAAAGACATAGGCTAGCAGATTGGATTAAAAAACCAACAATATTTTGCCTCCAGGAGACTCATCTGATAGGAAAAAAACATATATGGACTGAAGGTGAAAGGTTAGGAAAGATCATACTACTCACACGGACTGTGGAAGCAAGCATGGGTTTCCATCCTCATAAATAAAGTAGACTTCAAGCTAAAGTTAATCAAAAGGGATAAAGAAGGACATTTCATACTGCTCAACAGAAACATACATCAACAAGACATAACAATTAAAAATATATATGCCCCAAACAATGGAGCATCTATGCTCATCAAACAAATTCTTCTCAATTTAAAGAGTCAAATTGACCACAGCACAATAATTTTGGGTGACATTAACATTTCAAGAAGTGAATATACTTTCTTCTCAGAAGCATATGGATGCTTCTCTGAAATAGATTACATAATTTGCCACAAAGCAACTCTTAGCGAATACAAAAAAGTAAGCTACTACCTTGCAATTTATCAGATCATAATGGAATAAAATTGAAAATCAATGACGAAATAAAAAATAAAAATTTCTCCAACACCTGGAGACTAAACAATATGCTACTGAGTGAACAATGGGTTGCAAAAGACATCAAGGAGAAGATTTAAAGATTAGTAGAGGTAAATGAGAATATGTACACAACATATCAAAATCTCTGGGACACTATGAATGCAGTACTAAGAAGATAATTCATTACATGGAGTTCATTCCTTAAAAGAAGAAAAAGTGAACAAACAAATGACCTAACATTACATCTCAAAACCCTAGAAAATGAAGAACAAATCAACACCAAAAGTAGTAGAAGGCGGGAAATAATTAAAATTAGAGCTGAAATCAATGAAATTGAAACACAAGAAACAATTGAAAAAATTTTCAAAAAAAAATCTCTTGAGTCTTTGAAAAAAAAATTGACAGACCCTTAGATACGCTAACAAAAAGACGAAGAGAGAAAACTCGAATTACTAACATACATAATTAAAAAGGTAATATCACAACAGACACTACAGAAATACAGAAGACAATATGATTATTTTGAAAACTTGAACTATGATAAAATAGAAAATATCAAAGGGTATACAATCAAAGATATAAAAAATTGTGTTCCATATTTGTAAAAAAAGAATTGTAATGCATTCCGCTGTCAAAAATAAATTTTAAAAAGGAAAATATCAAAGACATCAACAAATTCTTAAGTCATATGATTTGCCCAAATTGAATCAGAGTGATATACACAATTTAAACAGATCAATTTCAAGGGACAGAATAGAAGGTGCCATCAGAAGTACACTAACTTAGAAAAGGCCAGGACCAGATAGATACACAGTGGCGTTCTACAAGACCCTTAAATAAGAACTAATACCAATAGTCTTCAATTTATTTCAGGAAATAGAAAAAGAGGCAACACTTCCAAACTCATTCAATGAGGACAATATCACCCTCATTCCAAAACCAGGCAAAGACTCATGAAAAAAAGAAAACTTCAGACCAATATTTGTAATGAACATAGATGTAAAAATTCTTAATAAAATTGTTGCAAATCAAATATGAAAACATCAAAAAGATAGTGCACCACAATCAAGTGGGATTCATCCCAAGGATGCAAGGTTGGTTCAACATACAGAAATCAATAAATGTAATTCATCACAATAATAGACTTAAAGATAAGAATCATATGGTCATCTCAGTAGTGAAGAGAAAACATTTGACAAAATGAAGCACCCCTTCATGTTCAAAACACTAGAAAAATTAGGGATAACAGGAATATATCTTAACATCATGAAGGCTATCTATTCTAAGCCCCTGGCCAACATCATTCTAAATGAAGAAATATTGAAGGCATTTCCTCTAAAAGCTGGAATAAAACAGGGATGCCTTCTTTCACTACTTCTATTTAACATAGTTCTTGAAACACTGGCTAGAGCAATTAGACAAAAGAAAGAAATTAAAGGGATACTCATAGGAAAAGAAGAACTCAAATTGGCACTATTTGCTGATGATAGAATTCTATTCCTAAAAGACCCAAAAAATTCTACCAGAAAACTTCCAGAACAAGTAAATAAATTTAGCAAAGTACCAGGATATTAAATCAACACCCATAAATTGCAGACATTTCTGTATATCAGTGACAAATCCTCTTAGAGGAAAATGAGGAAAACTACCTCATTTACAATAGCCACATAAAAAATAAAAAACTTGGGAACAACTTAATAAAAGTGAAAGATTTATACAAGGAAAACTACAGAACCCTAAATAAAAGAATCAAAGAAGTCCTTAGAAGATGAAAAGATCTATCTTGCTCTTGGATAGGCAGAAATAATATTATCAAAATGGCCATACTACCAAAAGCATTATACAGATTTAATGCAATTCCAATCAAAATCCCAATGACCTTCCTCATAGAAATAGAAAAGTGCAGTCATGAAATTAATCTGGAAAAATAAGAGACAGAATAGCTAAAAAAAATCCTTAGCAGGAAAAGTGAAGCAGATGTCATCACTACACTAGATCTTAAATTATACTACAGGGTAATTGCTGAGGGCCTCCCTAAATTTCTGAGGCTGGCCTCAAACTTTTGATCCTTCTTTCTCAGCTTCCAAAGTTACTGGTATTTTGATTTTTAACTCTTAACAAGTTTCTTTTTTAAAGATCAGAAGCAGAACAATCTTAAAATGTTCTTCCATTTATTATCAATATATAAAAACACATTTGGGCTGGGGATGTGGCTCAAGCCATAGCGCGCTTGCCTGGCATGCGTGCAGCCCGGGTTCGATCCTTAGCACCACATACAAACAAAGATGTTGTGTCTGCCTAAAACTAAAACATAAATATTAAAAAATATTTTCTCTCTCTCTCTCTTAAAAAAAACACATTTAATATATGTGAATGCATATGCTGTCTTATAGAATTCAAGCAGACAAGAGTACTTGAATTTACATTTAGTGATTGAAGATTTAATATTTTAAGTAATAAATAAATCATGTTTTCTCTAACAAACACATTTATAAATATTTATTGATTTAAATTTGAATCTATTTTAACTGTTAACTTTAGATTACCCATGAAAGGCAAGGTATCAGACAAGTTTATTTGGCATTTTAAGCCATTTTTGTCTGACAAAGAAAAATTCTAAAAGCGATAAACATTACATTTTAAATATTTTATAGAAAATAACACATTCTTGACTGACTAGTAACCTAGAAAAAACGTGTGGGTTAATAATATTAAAAATATCTCTACTCCTATAATTTTTAATCATTTTAAATTGACCATTTTGTTAAAATTTTATATAGTCACTTGAACTAAAAGGCATTTAGATTCATTCATTTTTCTTTTTAATTTATGATTTATCTATAGGCCAATTTTGGTACCATGTAGACACAACATATAATGCACAAAGTATACAAACATACTCAAAGTTATGGACAGAAAACAGATTTTATAGTTTCAATATACATTTACCAATTATTAGGCTTTAATCTCTCTCTCTCTCTCTCTCTCTCTCTCACACACACACACACACACACACACACACACACACACACACACCTAATCCGTTGATATGATTACCACAGTCTTAAAGAATCCTTAATCTTGGCCTGGGTATATAGTTCAGTTGGTAGAGTGCTTGCATCACATGAACAAGGTCCTGGATTCAATCCCCAGCACCACAAACAAACAAACAAACAAACAAACAAACAAAAACTTAATCTTAAATCTGTACTTCCAAAAGTATCATTTAATTAAGAAAAGGTAGAAAACTTACATCTCAAAGACAGAAATTGGTTTACTCCCTCAGCAGGGGCTAGGCAAGTGGAAGTCAAAGGTTTATAAGTTTGACTTGTTTTGCAGCTTAGGGTAATATCTTTTCCTATTTCAAGAGCTAATTAATAGTTTGACAACCCCTTACAATATAAATTTCTTTTTCTTTTTTTTCTGAGAGAGGGAGAGAGAGAGAGAGAGAGAGAGAGAGAGAGAGAGAGAGAGAGAGAGGATGAGTCCCAGCCCAAAATATAAATTTCTATTCTAAAAGTTTGAAAAACCACCAGTGGGCTCCATATCCCCTTTATCAAGAAGCAGAAAAGAGAAGTGTCTCCTGAAACAGGCAAAGGAAGAGATAAGGCAGGACCTCTTCTTTTCACTTTGTCTCCACCAGGTATTGGGCACCCATACATAGGGGATAAAAAAGTTAAAAAATGCATATTAAATGCACAACAAATTTAGAAGTTTGGAAACAAAAACAGTCTGTCGCAGGTGGCTTTTGCCTGACAGAGTGACCAATACATTGTAGAATGAAGGCCATAGTTCCATGAAAGGTCTGTACAGTTGGGGATGGCTGGAACAGGTTCTACACTGAATAAATGGTTTAAGTGGCCACTTGTCCATCCATTAGGTAGATCCATGTCAACCATCATCATCATTATTCTCCTCTTAGTACCTTCTAAACAGGAAGTTGTCTTCTTTCCTTTAGTCCCAAGTGAATTTGAGAGTTATTCCTTTAATAATTGCTTAGGATAACAACATTTGAATAAATTTACAATGTTTGAATAATGAGCTTTTTTATTTTAAAGACAGGAGGTGGAGGAATCTCAGTCATATTCAGAAAGATCTCAGTCTTTCCACTTTTTTCTTATTTACAAAACAAGCCTCCATTTTCCAATGTATATTGTTACCAAATCATGTTACAGATAACCATTAATTTCCTTAAAAAACCTCCTTCAAATCATTTCAAATATTTAATAAGAATGAAAGAGGGTGAGTTTACATGGATAAAAAATTAATTGCCCATAATATTATATGTTTTTCTTATGAATTTTGGAAAAGAAAAACAAACCAAAATGGATTAGACTTTTAAGTGTGCCCTCCACTGTATCATTGGGGTGTTGTATCCCCATTGGGATTGGACCATTATGTCTGTCTCATAATGCAGCCTCCTGGGTACTCTATGAGTTGCCAACAGAATTGTCTATAATAAGTCTGTCCTGAATTGTTTGTAAATTATTGGTAGCAAGAGTTTTCTTGTCCTCACTATACAGCTTTCAAAGTTTTATATACCTATGTAGGCCTTTAAAAAAGATATTCTTTATGAAAAAAATACTGAAAAGAACATCTCTAAGATTTCAAGTAATCTCAGTGTGCTTAAGAACTTACAATTTTTTGTAATCGTTGTTATTATTATTATTATTTTTATTATTATTATTTAAATAGTGAGGACACATAAACCTTGTAGACAACTTTGAGGTACTCTGGCATAGGACAATCAGGTTTTAATAGAAACAATTTTGTTTATAGCTGATGTTTTGTCTCATCACCATGAATGATTGATACTACAATTGAGTCTCTTTCTGGTGAAGTCTGATGAAAACAAACATACCTTCATATTACAAGGACATGGGTCATAGGCACTGGCCATGTAGCTCAGGAGTTGCATTGTTCCTAAGCACTTTTTGCATCTCAGTGGTTTATGGGCATTTCCTGTGAGATTCATTTTATCTCTTTCTTATCCCAAACCCCTATTTCAGAATAAGTAAATAATCATGATCATTGGAGTTAACAAGTAGGTTGTTGATCATATTTTTTCAGGTCAAACAACAATTTATCTCTCATGCCATTCTTTTATCTCATTGTGTACCTGTCTTTTTGTATATTATCTCAATAAATGGTGAAATAGTTAGAAATTATTTAAACACACAATAGATATCCCCTTTACTATTCATTTACTGTCTCCCAACCTAAAGTCAAGCATCAATTACTGATGATGGTAATCATTTACCAAATTTAAAGATCTTTTTATATCTCCCTCTTGTCACCAGTTAACAAAAAATTATAATTAGGTTTCATTGGAGAAAGTCTGTTTTAAATCTGTTTTCTTAACCACTATACCACACATAATATGTTATCAAAATAAGGGCAGTTTTGTGATAAGACAGTGAAGATTATATTTTCACAGAGACAATCGGATCAATGAGATGATCCCAGGTAAATCCAAATTTCTGTCCATCATACTTTCTGACCACAGAGTATAAATTAAATATAAATTATTATTCAGTTGTTTTAACAGAAAATAAAATATATGCATGGTAAAGTTTATTCTGGAAAAAAAAATAACCATTTCTATGAGACAGCCCCAAACAAGGCCAAACATTGGCAAGAATATTGCAAGACTGAAGTCAACCCAATGGTATCCTATTCCTTGCATAAGAAAACACTACTTTATGCTTACTTGCTCATGTCATTAAGCTACTCTTAACCTAAATAAAACTCCCAGCATCAAGTAAAAAATATCACACCCTAATAAACTCCCAATATAAGGTAATAATAAAATCACACCCAATCACCAGTGAACTCTAATTACAGTTATAAATTCCAAACAATGAACTCTTATGACACATCCCTGTTTTCTTCTGTCTCTATGAATTACAAGCCTATGTGTCACCTAGACTTTAACCTCTACTGCTCTGTAGAATTTTCCCTTGAACCAAACATCCATTCTTGTCAATTATCTCGCAAATATTCTTTATCTTCTCTGCCATGTCCACTCACAGATCAGCAAAGTACACACCCATGTCTTATTTGGGACCTGGGTCTTCCTTTTGTTCACTCCTTTCTCTGGGGCCTTTTAATGTATAGGAATTTTCCCCTCATAGTCACAACCAACCGAGGTGGACAAGTGATCATTCTTTCCCTCATTTTCTAATGTTGCTTTCTAACCATTATTTTGTCACTCTTATATAAGGATACCTCTAGTCCTTAGAGAACAGGATATCTGAAAATAGGTTCCTTTTCATTTAATAAATAAATAAGTGGCATTTCCTGCTTCTCACTGCCCATATGTCCTGATGTGGATTTATATTTGAGGTCAGTCTCACTCTCCACTAAAATAGGCCTGGGAAACCCTTGGCTCTGTATATTATTAAATAGGTTGAAAGTTCCCTAATTAACATCCCTGCATTTGGTTTTAGATCTCATGTCTTTAAACTCAAAATCATGAGTTGTACATAGCATCATTTTAGTTTAGGTAAATAGCACCTGATTCTGAAATTTTAGTAATAATATGAAATTGAAACCTAACTATTATTTTTTGGTATACTGTGGGAGGGAAATGAGGGGGCAGGGAATTAGCAAGGACAGTAGAATGTGATAGACATCATTCATTATCCAAAGTACATGTATGAAGACATAAATTGATGACAGCATACTTTATATACAACCAGAGATAAAAAAAAAATTGTGCTGTATATATGTAATAAGAAATAATTATGCATTCCGCTTTCATTTATTTTTATAAAAAATTAACAAAAAAGAAAAAAGTTAAATACATAAAAAATCACTTTATTTATTTAAAAAAATATTTTTTAATCTGTAAATTACTTAAGTGGCAGAGGCTGTAAAACTCACTTGGTGTACTTCAGTCTGGAACTCTACCCCTAGGTGGAGCTCTGGTTTCTTGCTGAGTCAGAGATCACTTAATATCAGATTTGCCCAGGACACCAAAGAAGGAAAAACCCAGGATAAATGAACACCTGAAAATGTGGTAGTCTAAAGGTTTCTAAGCTATTAGTGTTCAATTAGAGTTATGTCACTGCTATACACAGCTGATCTTTACAAATTCATTGCTAATATATATTTTTCATATTTTATACAAAAATTTTTCAAAAAGACTGGTGATAAGAATATCAGTGATTTTATATACTACTCTAGAGAAAAATCTATTTGGAGAAACATGAAAACATTCTAAAAAGTTAAGTAAATGTAGAGTAAAATGGAATAAAGAAACATAGATTTAGTACTGAATCAATTTATGAGCAAACATTGAGAGTGTGCATGTCATTTCTATTAACATTAAATTGATCTGCAATAATTGGAGTAGCTTTAATAATACATCTCTATAGCACTATTAAATCCATGTATATTTAAAATTTAATGAAGCAGAGGTTAAAATAAAATTTTGCATCTATAGTAACCACATAAAAATAAATCAGTGTATTATGAGTCAGGAAATTAGCAGTATTGGCATTACCTAAATAATTTTTAAAAGCAGATGCTTACCTCATCTGTACTGGATCAAAATCTGCAACTAGTTGAAAACAAATATTTTTCTAACTCTTCATGAATTAGTAGTTACAATCAAATTTACCAAACTCCAATTTATCACTTCTTTTCAACATATAGATTGGTTCTTTTCATGCAATGCAGAATTGCATGTCTACCTAAACATTTTTTGTTTTATTTACATTATGTATAGGCTTTTTTTGCACTGTTGGAATCTTAATTCAATGCTAGCTTCATGAAATTAGATCACATTCAAAAACATTTTAGTAGAATAAAATATGAGGGCAAAAATTTTCACTCTTATTTCTTAGGTATTCCCAGGGTAGAAACCAGAAAAACTAAAAAAAAAAAAAAAAAAAAAAAAATGAGCTGCTGAGTTAGAGGATCCAAGAATAACATAACAGAATAATGAGATAAATAATTAAAATGTTCATAAGATTTATACAATGATCTTAGAGAGAGTCCTTTAACTGCTTCAACATAAATGCATATACATTTTACCCAATGCCTGCAAGCATCAACAGTTGGTTAATGGAAAATCCTGAGTACTATGAGTATTTTATATTAAAACAAACAAACAAACAACAACAACAACAACAACAAAAAACACCAGGCACAGTGGCACAGGACTGTAATCCCTGCAGCTATGGAAGCTGAGGCAGGAGGTTCACAAATTCAAAGCCAGCCTCAGCAACTTAGAGAGGCCCTAAGTAACTCAAAGGGATGCTGTCTCAAAATAAAAAACAAAATAAAATAAAAATGGGCTGGGGATGTGGCTCACTATTTAAGTGCCCCTGGATTCAATACCTGGTATAAATAAATAAATAAATAAACAAACAAACAAACAAACAAATAAATAACATAGATTTTTGTTAACAGTTTACAGAAAATGAGGGGATAATTTGTAGTAGAATGGAAAAAATCTCATTTACTTCTTCATTATGTCATTGCACAGCTATTTTTAAGTTCACTGTGCCAACCACCCTGCTAGTTACAAAAGATTAAAATGAATAACTGTGAAGCCAAGCCATCCAACGTGCTTTTTTATGATAAAGGGATATACCATATTAAGATTGTATTTTAAAATGAAGAAATGGATGTCTTGGGAGTAAAGACATTGATGGTTATGATATTTTAGAAGGCACCTTAGATGTTCTCACATACATGGTCCATACTCTGAATATTTTGGTCAAGTATTATATATCATGTGTCAGTATTACTAGGAAGACTGAAATGTAACATTAGGGACTTGTTTGTTTTACCAGATGTCAATAGAATACATAATCAAAGAGAAAAATCTTTCTTTTCACATAGGAGGCAGAGCTCACAGTAAAAGATCATCTTCTCACAGGTATGAAATTGAGATTGAAGTCTAAAATTTATCTATGAATTATCATTAATTGTTCATAAGAAAATTCACTGCAAATTTCACTTGAAAACTACAAAAAAAGAAAAAAAACACATTGTGTGAAAGTGAAAGTGTTATAAATTTGATCTTAGAAGATGGAATTACTGATGGACCAAATACTCAGTCTTGTGAAGGCCCAAGTTCCTTTTTTCTGTGTTCAAACTCTGCATTTTTTATGATACTCAGATAATTTATGACTTATAGATGGTGGCTCAGAGTAAAGGACAAAGGAAGCTAGGGATGATCAATGTTAATTTTGCAATATTAGCATTCCTATGAAACAGAGAAATCTTCCTTTGAAGTACTGCCTGTAAGGCTTCCAAATTAATATGATTGAGTTTATCTGTCAATGCATTTCATAAAATTAATATTGTAATGGCTTGTATATTTAAAACATAATCAACATCTTGTTATACTTGCAAGTATTAAATTATTCTTTTCATTAAATTTAGTGCATATCTTAAAGTGAAGTCATTGAATATATGAATAATAAAATTACAGAGTAATTTCCAACTTAAATTCATATTACAGATTTTTCCAACTGTTTTATTTTATAACCTCAATATATATTAATCATCTCAGAATGAAGTATTATTTATATTTTAGTAAAGTAATAATTCCATATGTCTCAGTGCACTGATGACATGTTAAATACATATTTGCATTTCTCTAGAGAAAATTAATAAAATAGTGGTAATTATTTAAAATTGCTTTATACTGACAAAGATTGTCTCCTTGACCAAATGCTAGTCAGGCTCCTCTTAACTTTCTTTTCAATTGTTCTTGATCCGTAAAAGTTTAAGAAAAATACTAAAATGCTTTCTAATACCACAGGTTCCATCTCTTTAATGGTTCTAATCCCCATTTAAAGTGCCTGCCCCCACCCCCCCAAAAATCAACATTGCCAAGAGTATTTACTTTTCTGGCCAACACCTAAATGTACAGCTTCTGTTTCTCTGGGAAGGTGGAAGCCTAGATTCCACAAACAGCACTTCATATATCCTGTGCATTTCACATGCACCAATACACACACACACACACACACACACACACACACACACACACACAATTTTTTACTTCATTAACTCCAATGAAAACCTGAAAATAAAAGTTATTTTTTTTCTAAATAAATGCAGGTGACAGCAATTGATGGGTTTTATGGTAGTTATACATTTAGGTTTTTTTTAACGTTTTCACTGGAGAATTATTTTAATATATAATGTTAGAATTCATTTGATATAATCAAATATACATAAAATATAATTTGCTCCTCTTTAGTCCCCAGTACTTCCTTTTGGCATTTCTTCCAACCCCTGTTGCCCTTCCTCTACTCTACTGGTCTTCCTTCTATTTATGAATATTTTTTTCTTAATTGGCACTTTCTATTTTTTATTTGTTCTTTTTAGTGATACATGAGAAGAGAATGTATTTTGACACATCATACATACATGAAGTATAATTTCCTATTTTTGTGGTTGTACATGATGTGGAGTTACACTGGTTGTGTATTCATATGTGAACAGGAAAGTTATTTCCAATTCATTCTACTGTCTTTCCCATTTCCACCACTCCTCCCTTCCCCCCACTTCTCCCTGTCCAATCACCCACCCTCATTGTGAGTCAGTATCTCTATATCAGAGAGAAGATTCTGCCTTTGATTTGGGGGTTGGCTTATTTCACATAGCATGATAGACTTCACTTACATACATTTGCTGGTAAATGTCATAATTTTATTCTTTTAATGGCTGAGTAATATTCCACTGTGTATATGTAGCACAATTCCTTTGTCCATTCATCAGTTTAAGGACACCTAGGTTGGTTCCATAGCTTAGCTATAGTGAACCAAGCTGCTATAAACATTGATGTTGGCCATGTCACTGTACTATGCTGAATTTCAGTTCTTTGGGTATATGCTGAGGAGTGGGATAAGCTGGGTCCAATGGTGGTTCCATTCCAAGTTTTCTGAGGAATTTCCATATTGCTTTTCATAGTGATTGCACCAATTTGCAGTCCCACAGCAATATATGAGTGTACCCCTGGGCCCAAAGTGAGCCGTAACATTGTGGTGCAAGGATGTGGCAGAGAAAAGCATCTTAGGACATGCCCCACAGGAATAAAGAGAGAACTCTGCTTACCAGAGACAAAATATAAACACCAAAGGTACACCCCAGTAACCTACTTCCTCTAGCTCTACCGTATCTGCCTACAGTTACTACCCAGTTAATCATAACAAGTGAATTAATCCACCAATTAGGTTATACCTCTCATAATTAAACTGTTTCATTTTTGAACATTTTTGATTGTCTCACACATGAACTTTTGAGGGGACAACTCATGTCCAAATCAAAATAGTGGTTATGAATAAACCCATCATAAACATCATTATACATGTTATTGTGAAAATATAAGCTTCTGTTTCTTACAAATGAATACCAAGGAGTAGAATGGTTGTGGAGGTTTCTTTAATGTGAACATTACATTATTAATTCAATACTTAATAGTCACAGGGACTTAAATATATGTTTAATAATGTTGAGTTCTGTTCTTTTATGTTTCCTTATGGAATTTGTCCATTTCATCTACATTGTTAATTGTAGGTATGTAGAATTTTCTGTAGTTCTATTAGATTTCATTTTATCTGCAGTTTCTGTACAAATCTCTTTTTTCCTGATTTGGTAATTTATATATTTTTATTTCTTCATTAGTTTTATTAGTTTTTTTCCACTTTATTAATATTTCAAAGAATAAGTGTCATTCTTTATAAATTTTCGATTTCACTGCTTTATTCTTTCCATTCATTGGTTTCCACTTTATACTTAAATTCTTACTTAGGCTTATTTTAAATTTGTTTTTCTAGGTTCTTGAGATGTAAGCTTATATTATTGATTCAATACCTTTTTTCTTTTCTAATGAAGCATTTAGTGTCATAAATTTTTCTCTCAGTACTCCTTTAGCTGCATCTCACAGATCTTCATATGTTGAATTTTTATTTTCATTTATATACATTTTTTACATGAGACATTATCTTTTATCAATTTATTTTTCAAAGAATGATGTTTATTTTTCAAGTATAGGGATAGTTTCCTGTTTTGTTCTATTAATTTCTAGTTTCATTACACTGTGGTCAGAATACACATTCTAAATAATTTAAACCAATTTACACTTGTGGAGGTTTTGTTTGTTTTGTCTAGGACATGGTCTACCATGGAATATGATATTTAGGTATTTAAAAAGAACCTACCATTATTGTGTTGTACAGATTGTTCTAGAAATGTGTTTTAGACTCTGTTGGCTGAGGGTGTAGATAATTTTTAAAATATTTCATATACAGAATTCTTTCATGTGCTTGCTGACTTCTTGTCTACCACATCTGAGGGAGACATACAAAACTCACTCACTGAATTGTAGATTTATCCATTCTTCCTTTTAGTTCTGATTTACTTCCCATATTTTGTAGCCCCAACTTTGGTACATATACATTTAGGATTGCCCTGTCTTCTTGGCTGATGACCTTAGTAATGTATACTGGAAGAATATAATAACCTGCAAAGATCTTCCTCCGTTCAATAGGAATAGAAAGAGTAGGAATTGAGGAATGGAGGGAGATCAGTAGACTAAAGTAAGGAGAAAGAGTGGGAAGGAACAGGAATAAGGAGGAACAGCAGAATAAAATTGACCAAATTATGCAATGTATACATATGAATATACCACAGTTAATTTTATCTTTATGTATATCTATAAAGGAACAACTATTTTTAAAAAATATACATAAATAGAAGGAAGACCAGTACAGTAGAGGAAGGAGAACAGGAAGAAGAAGGAGGAGAGGGAAACAGAAAGTACTAAGGTCTGAAGTATAATGAATTATATTCCATACATATTTGATTATGTCAGAATGAACCCCAATATTGTGAATACTTACAATGCACTATTAAAAACATTTTTAAATGCATATAATAGTAAGAGACATCTGAAAAGTCTATATTTTTTTCTGGTAATTTTCTTTTCTCTGAAGTTTACTTCTGATACAATCAATTTTGCTTTTCTTTGACTAATACTTACATTATATATTTTCCATCACTTTTAATTATATATTTGAAATAAGTGTCCTTGTAGAGAGTATAGAATTTGGTTTTGTATTTTTTAACCCCCTCTACAAAACTTTGTCTTTTCATTTTTATATAGGCTTTTTATATTTGATGTAATTATTATTATGTTAAAGCTTAGGTCTTACATTTAAATTTTTTCTGTTTATTCTTGATTTTCTTTTTTATCCTATTTTACTACCTTCTTGTAAGTTCAAATTGTTTTTTAGAGTTCCATTTTGGTTTATCTATTTTATGAATGCATCACTTTTTATAATATTAAAATGGTTGATCTACATGTTAGATTATATAATACATAAGGCACCACTCCTGCTGTTTTATAAGTGAAATATTTAAAATTTATCTCCTTTTTATGTTTTCTTATCCTCCTTTCTTTATGAATTTTAAATTTTCTCTATATATGTTCAGAGTTACGTCAAATGATTCTAACTCTTACTTCAACTTAAAAAAAACAATTAAGAAAACTCATCAGCAAAAAGAAAACCCATTGCTTATTTATATTTCCAATTACCTTGTTGTTTCATTCCTCAAAATTATCTCAGAATCTGTCTTTAATTATTTCCTTCTGTTTTGACAATTTCCTGTAGTCATTGTGTTGGGATACTTCAATTCATAATAAATTATCTTTGTTTTTCTGAATCTCAGAATATCATGATTTCCTTTTCATTCCTGAAGTATGTTTTTGCCAGATAAGGATGATAGGTGGGCAGTACTTTTAGCACTTAGAAAATTAGTGAAGCTTCCTTTCGGTTTCCATGGTTTATGACGAGAAATTAACTTTCCTTCTATTTGTTTATTTCTCTTGGCTACTTTCACCGTGTGTGTGTGTGTGTGTGTGTGTGTGTGTGTGTGTGTGTGGAGTTTTTAGTATTTAACTTTAATGTGCCTTCACATTTTTTTTCTTTAATTTTATCCAAGAAACCTTTTGAATTTCACCTGTAGATTTAGGTCTCCATACTAATTGGTAAGTTTATTTTTTTTCTGCAAAGACAGTTTTAAGTCTTCCTTCCCCTTTGCTTTCAAGACTGTCATGGTATAAAAATTAGATCTCTTGTTATGTATAGTTCAACAGGTCTCCACAATTCTGTACACTTTCTTGTCAGTTTACTTCAGTTTATTTTTTCTCTACTTTCAGATTGAATAAATAACTCATTGATCTGTTCTCTATATTACACTGTCAAACACAACTCACTGGGCTGAACAGTGAAAATAATTTCAATAATTTGATTATCAATTCTAAAATTTTCATATTTTTTAAATTAAGTCTACTATATCTTAGCTGAGATTTTTTAGTTCTTTAATGAGTCCCCCCACCCCATTTATGTCCATCTTGGTCGTAATACTCATTGAAACTTTTTTTTTTAATTCTTAACTCTAATTCTTAATTCTAAACTTTGTTAGATAAATAAAACACCTTTTTACATCTTATGACTAAGAATCTATTGATTATAATCCTTCCCATACAGTTTGAAGCAATCTAGATTCTTGATTGAAAAAAAAAAAAAGTTTTCTTTGAAACACTAGGCACTTGTATGCTATGAGCCCAGATCCTATGTAAACCTTCATTTAAGCTCACTTTACTTCACACTATTCCAACAGCACCACCTCATTATTGCCAGAGCACTGTAAAAGTCCAGGTTGCACAATAGCCTCTGTTTACAAACCCAAAGCTAGGGTTTCTGTCACCTTTGGGCCAGGGTAAAAATTCTACCATCCCATGTGGTTCCCTTGACACTGTGGCCATTGAAACCTCATGATCCCTTTCTACTAGGTGTCTCTATTCGGTACCGGAGGGGAAAGGGAGGGTGATTTGTGAATCTTAGGTAGAATTTGAAGTCCAGATTCCCTACATCATGTTCACTGGCATCAAGTTAGAGGGAGACCTTTTTTATTAGACTGAAAGCATAAAGTCTCAGATCCCATTTGGCCTTCTCTGACGCCATCTCCTGAGTCTCTAAATACAGCCTCCTAAAGGTGGAATTCTGTCCATTATATTGTCTTTTCTCAAATTTTTGGCTCAAAAGAGAAGATTTTTGTGAAGGTTTTGTGTGTGTGTGTGTGTGTGTATGTGTGTGTGAAAATGTAATGTTGTTCCTGAGTTGCCAGTTTGCTTAGCTTCAAATCTGAGATTCACAATTCAAATATAAAACCAGGAAACTCCCATCATGATATTCTTCAGATCCCAAGGTCCCTACTCCATGTTTGTTTTAGGAATAATACCAGCATATTCAGTTGTGGTTATCCAGAAAAAATAGGGAAAGACATACCTACTCCTATTCCCCCCAAATGGAGTTAGATTTTAATAGGCTTTTAGACTGTCACATTCAAATTCAATATAGTTTCAACCAAAATATGAGTTGATAAATAAATTATGGAGCTTGGTAGTTTGGGCTTCCTTTCTTCTCCATTTCCTACTTACAAATTTTCTTGCAAAATGGTATATGTTTTATGTCTGGCTACCCAATCAGAAGTATTGGAAAGACTCTCTCTCTCTCTCTCTCTCTCTCTCTCCCTCCCTCCCTCCCTCCCTCCCTCCTTTCCCTCTCCCCTTCCTCTCTCTTCCCTGGTGTTTTGTGTTTTGGTTTAGTACAATTTTCTCTCCATAGTTTGTATTTTCCACCATAAAGCACCTCATTTTGTAATCAAAACTTCTTCTGTTAGCTAACATTCTATTTTAACCCCAATTTACCCAGACTTCTGGGTACTTGGGACAACATCCTGTCAATGTTCCTCCAGCCTAAAGGTGATACTGATTTCATGCTAATGGTCATCTCTCTGTGGTATAAATAAATTCCTCTTTCTATTTATGTAATGGATTTCCTCTATTACATGAATTCTGGTTAAAATATCTAGAATTGTTTGTTTTATTCACTGGAAAGTGTCTGATATACCGTTTTCACACTATTAATTGCATATTTAGGACAAATAATGAATTACAAACTTCTTTCGCTTATTGCCTCACGTTTTTGTCTTTCCCAAACTACTATGATGTATTGAGGTGAGCTGTGCAATGAATATTCGGTATACCTCTTTGATTTCTAATGACATTCTTATACATTCTTTGATTTGAGACATTTGAGGAAGAAAAAGGAACTTATCCTTTGGACAGCTCATTAGTTGTTAAATCCTTCAAAATGATAACCATCTCATAATCAATCTTTTAAGGAGCAATCATTTATCTGAAGTTTACTGTTGTCATCCTTAATTTTTCACTTAACAGATAGTGAGCAGTTTTAAGTTTACAGAAAAAAGTGAATAACAGAATTTCCATAAAGTTAACTTTTATTAGTGTAGTAAATTTGTCACAAGTAATGAACCAATACTGACACATAATTATCGTCTGAAGTTCATAGTTTACCTTAGGTTTCATTTTTTTGTTATACAAGTTCTATGTAGTATGAACTATCTTTGACAAAACTATAAGAACATGTGCCCAATATTGTAGTATCAAAATAATAGATTTACTAACCTATAATCCCATGTCCCCTATGCTCTACCTAATTATTCCTCCCTCCCTTCTATTGAGCCTCTGACAGACTTTTTGCTGTTCTCATAGATTTGCCTTTCTCAGCATGTCATATAGCTGGAATCACACAGTAAGAAGACTGTACAAATTCTATTTTCCTCACTTAGGAATATCCATTGAAGATTCTTCCACATCTAACTAGGCTTGATTATGCATTTTCTTTTAATTTTATTTTTTCTTTTCCCTCACATTAATCTCAAAATATGTAATAATTATAGCTAAAAATTTAATTGATAACATGTTCTTATTTTCATAAAATAATTTCTATTCTATTATATACATGTATGCACATATTTATTTGTGTTGATATTTTTGGACTGTAAATTATTTTTTTCTTATACCTTCACCATTCTATAAGTTCTTTTAATAAATTTGCAATTATTTCTACTTAATAAAAAGCACTTGTTAAATAAAAGAGAAATGAAACAATACATAAGTTATTTCTTGGAAACCTTACAAAGGTCAATGCTGAAATATCTATGAAGTGACATCTTCAATGTCATGAATCTAAATGTGACATCATTATTATATGCCCAGTTGTTGTTATATATAGGTATATGTGTAGCTATAAACTATAGGTATGGGTAAAAACATGGATAGATGCATAGATAGATATAAACTCAAACTAAACTATAATCCATATGATGACTTTCCAGAGAAGAAAACCAAATGAATAAAACAAACATAAGGTCTTGTTAACATGAATTTATATCGATTGATGCCCAGCATGTCATAAAGTGTTGTACCTTCAATACTGTACTACTTAACATATTCAGAGAAGATTCAACAATTTCTAGGCTCTTAAATTTTTCTAATTTCAACATTTTTATAAAAATTTTAACATCTTAGTCAAAAAAGGAACAAGATTTTCTATAACATAATAAAAGAATAATGATTGATATTACACAAGTTGACAAAACAGCTATACATATCTGGAAATATGTTCCCTATCTTAACACACATGATTTTTCTTAAGGAGAATATGAAAGTGAACTTAAAGATCTTTATGAAAAATTATTTGAACATAACCATGACACAAGGCTTCTGTTTCTTTAAGATAGATGAAACTGAAATCTATTCCCGAGTTAATGGAGAAGAGTATCTATTCTTAAACTTACCCATTAAGAGTAAACAGAATTTGGGGGCTGGGGATGTGGCTCAAGCGGTAGCGTGCTCGCCTGGCATGCGTGCGACCCGGGTTTGATCCTCAGCACCACATACAAAGACGTTGTGTCTGCCAAAAAATAAATAAATAAATAAATTTAAAAAAAAAAGAGTAAACAGAATTTGTTAATACATATACATATACACATACACATAGAACATATCTGCATATTGTGTATACACACAAATGATCTCCAAAACTCATGATTTTTTTCCATTAAAGGTAATTCCACATTCTCTGCAACATAAATTTCAATACCAAAATATTAAAGTGTTGGTGTTGCTTTTTATTACTGTGACTCTTTATTCATCATTCAAAGCATAATTAATTTTAATGAAATTTTAATTAACCCACAAACAGATAAAAATCCAGAATTTTAATATGAAATTTGAACTGTGGATAGTATAAAGAAAACATGGAAAACTGAGATTAATCCAACCAGAAAAGGTTTGTTATGTTTAGCTCCCCATAATTAATAGCAATATATTATGTTTTTGAAAAGTGCTCATAGTGGATGTTGAATGATGTTGCCACACAAATGAAAACTGTGCAAGGCAATGCTAGGTTAATAAACTATTCGATCCACAAGGCATTTATTCTTCAAAACACATGTACTTAATAAATCCATGCAATTTCATCTGCCAGATTAAATAATAATAATAATAATTTAAAAGTATTTTGAAAGTCATGATGTTATGTTTGTAACCAATAAAGAAATTGAAATAATAAATATTTTAATAAAATTAACCGGAATGTTAAATAAAATAAATTTTGGAAATTGTAATAATCTGTGATTAATTCATCATTATGTAATCTGAATAATTCAGGCTGAGAATCTGCTACCTGAATAAATTGTCAAAATCACAATACTGATAGTGTTTATAGTGGGAATGAGTTCACTTAAAATTAATTGGTCTTATAACAATTATACATTCTCTTTAATTTATAGTATTATTTTTCATTTATACTATTGAATATGGTGGATCATTAAAGTACATAATATATTTTCAAAATTGCTTTAGAAAATAAAATCACCAGTAAATAATATCAGAGTAATTTAGAGAAGAATACTTACATTTTCTTCCATGATGCCAAATGAATTTCTGAATTGTCATCTTACTTTCATTCATTTGGTCTGTCAACTAAGGACAAACTATTTAAAAGAATCAGTAAATCTTTCTGTAAATAGTAAAATCAATTCAAAGAAATTTAATTCATGCAGGTGTTCCTTAAAACTCATTAGAGAAAGTGGAAGGAAATTGTAGATTATTTAAATAAAGAAAAATATTTTTTTCTAGTGGAAGGATTTGTTAAAATTAAGAAACATCTTGGCATGTTTCAAATGAACAGTACATTTACAAATAAATTGAACATTTAGATTAATTCATAATTTACTCAGAATAACACCTATGTCTTGATTAGCTCTGTCTCAGAAAAGTGGAATCATCTTCCTAAAACTAGCCTGATTTTCATGAATTCAGTGCATATTCATTTCAATCATTACATCTTAGCCAAATGTGGTTTATTTTAGCAATAAAAGCCATTTGTACACACATTTACAAAACACTATTTACTTACTTAAGTACATTTTCCTGTTTACTGTCTTTAGTTTATTTATTACCTGTCATAATGATATTCTGGAACTCATGAGAATTACACATCTGTTTTTGCCTTTTTAATGCTCTTAATACATCTCCTGAATGTCAGAAGATTGAGTAAAATATGTAAAACAAACTAAAATAATTAATTTTTGTAGATATTAAATCCAATTCACATATTGCTTAATTTCAATTCTCGCATCATGATAGTAACTGCTCCCTTTCTATTTGTCACAATTTATTTAAGGCTATGATCTTGAGCCCATATTTTATACATGTTTCAGGGTTTCATTCTTTTGATAATATAGCATAAACATATTTTATAAATATTATATGTTGAGGAAATTGAGGTTTAGCAAGTTCAAGTGGAAGTGCACAGTAAATCAAAAATGCACTTCCAGGATTGATTGCGCGCGCGCACACACACACACACACACGCGCGCGCACACACACACAAACACACACACACACCTGAGAGTATTCATTTTTTCCCATGTATATAGTGTACCAGTCAGGATTCAGCTCAGGAAACGGAAACTGCTTCAGTTATTTCAGTGGGAAATAATTTGGCAAAAATAATTAAGTCTTAACAAAATTACTACATATAATTGAGGAGAAGTAAGTGGAATTTAGTTTTGAAATTAGTGAAATTGCAAACCAGGATGAGAATGTTGCTGCTCCTATTCTCACCACAGCCTCCACAACTACCTCACACATACAGCTTGTGACCAGGTCCTGGAATGTGGAGACCAGCCACTGTTTATCCTCAGCCAGCTTTCCTTGCCAAGTGACACTGAAACACACTGACTTCAGCCTCCTTTGAAGTTCCAGCTCTAACAGGGTAAATCTCATTGGCAGAATCAAAGTGACAATGACAACCCTACACATAAAGGAATCTGAAAAATAAAATTTTTAGCCTTTTGTTCTTAGTAAGATTTAGAACACAGAAGTAGAGGGGAATGCTGAATAAAAATGGTTGTTTCTAAGCTTTTTCTTAGATGATTTTTCATAGTCCTTGAGGACAGTGAAAGCAATTATGGCATAAATTCTGATATTCAAAAGGTGTTTGTGTAAAATTTACATTTTTGAAATAATTATTTAAAAATTAATTTTGGGAAGTTTGAATGGATATGTATATATATATAACATATATATATAATATATACAAATATATTTAAGTCTATAATTATAAATATTTAGTAAATGTATATTTATCTATATTTTTCTATTTATGTAGATAGAAAATATTTATACTTATATGTTACATATAGTGTAATATATATATATATATGTATATATATATATATATACTTATATTTGATTCAACTTTTTTCTGAATTCAAATTGTGTACTAAAATATGGAAAAAATTTTTAGCATCTGCCCACAAAAAAGGCAGGCAGGCAGGCATCCAATTCTCAGTGCATCTTGGATATTTAAATTCTAGAAAATATTTATGTTTTAGAAAAAGCTGATGTTCACTTAGTTTAAGAGAGTTATAAGGGAAAATCAATTGAAATTGGAACTATTTTGCATTTATCAGAATGTGTTGCTTAGGATTCAGCAGTGTTATTATTTAATTGATTTTATTTTTTAAATACACGACAGCAGAATGCATTAGAATTCTTATTACACATATAGAGCACAATTTTTCATATCTTCATATATAAAGTATGTTCACGCAGATTTATGTCTTTATACATGTACTTTTTTTCATTAGAATTCTTATTACACATACATACCACAATTTTTCATATGTTTGTATATAATGTAGGTTGACACCCAATTCGTGTCTTTATACATCTACTTTGGATAATGATGTCCATCACATTCCACCATCCTTGCTAATCCCCTGCCTCCTCCCTTTCCCTGCCTCCTCTCTTCCCTATGCAGGTCTGCTACAGTTGTCACCTGAGGATTCAACAATGATGTTCTGTTTTGAGGATGATTCATCTTTGATAACTTAATTATGTAACAAGGGGATAATTTAGAGTCCATTTAAATGATTGCTACTAAACATGAGGAAATTCACGTTATGTGGAGAACACTTCAGAAGTTAACTAGCAAAAATAAAAATTAACTTAAAAAAAACAAAAAGGAACAGCTTGAAATTAAACTTCTCAGGGCAGCTCTGGCGACTACCAGACAAGCAACACTACAGAAAAACTACTGAGAGCAGAGCTGCCACACCATGCTATATTCCAAACACTGTAGATAAAATATTTGTATTGTCATCAACATACCAAATCTTATGTAAATAGTTAAAAAAACAAACTATAGCAAAGCTTCACATAATTCAGTGCATAGAGAAGACTTTATAACTTGGTACTGGGGACTGAACCCAGGTGTGCTTAACCACTAAGCCACATCCTCTGTCTTTTTTAAGATATTTTGCTTAGAGACAGGGTCTACCTGAGTTGCTAAAAACCTTGCTAAAATGCTGAGATTATCTTTGAACTCACGATCCTCCTGCCTCAGCCTCCCAAGTTGCTGGATTACAGGCATACATCACCACACCCAGCATTAATTTTGTACTTTGTGTCACTAAATCTACATGATTGACAATGTTTACCATTAGAAATGTTAATGGAAAGACAGCAATTATTTTTTATTTTTTACTAAACTTTTCATTAGTGCATTATAGTGTTACATAAAAGAGGAATTAATTGATATATGTATTATAGATAACTCTTTATATATAATAATATGCATATATATATATATATATATATATATATATATATATATATATAATATATAGTTTGGTTAATTGCATTCCTCTGTTCCTCCCCTTTCCCATCTCTCTCCTCACACCCATCTATCCATCTACTTTCTTTATTACATTGTTCTCCTTTATCTTTTCAAGAGACCTTCCTTCCTTTCTTCCTTCCTTCCTTCCTTCCTTCCTTCCTTCCTTCCTTCCTTCCTTCTTTCCTTATTTATGTCTAGCTTCTGCATATGAAAGAGAACACTTAGACCCCGACCTTCTGAATCTGGTTATTTCAATCAACATGAGATTCTCAGCTCCATCCTGTTGTCAGCATATGCCAAAATTTCATTCTTCTTTTGGCTGAAAAACCTCCATTGTATATAAATATCATACTCATCCAATCATCAATAGAAGGACATCTAGACTGGTTCCATAACTTGACTACTGTGAATTGCACTGCTATAAACATTTAATGCACATAGCTCTATAGTATGCTGATTTTATTTGTATTTAATAATACCAAGGAATGGGAGAGGTGGATCATATGGTAGGTTTATTGCTATTCTTTTGAGTCATCTCCATATTGCTTTCCAAAGTGACTGTAATAATTTGCATTCCCACCAACAATTCATGAGTGTAGCTTTTACCCCACATCCTCTTCAACATTTATTGTTGTTTGTATTTTTAATGTTTGTCATTTTAACAGGAGTGAGATGAAATCTGAAGGTAGAAACAATTGTGGTGATTCTAGTATAATGAATATGTATACAGGCACCTTCCCTGCATCCAAATAATAATGGGTTTCACTTTGAGGAGCCATCATGGCCTCAGGTGCAGTCTTGGTATATCAACCTACACCAGATCCTCTCCTCACCAACCAGAAGGCACAGAAAGCAAATAGGCTATGAGAAGCTTTCTTCCTGAGAATTATATTCTGAACAAGGTCTTAAAACACATAACTCTAATTTAACCCTTTGAAAATACCATTAAAATATTACTTGTACCAGCTTCCAGCTTGTGTCTAAGTTTGGCCCAAAATCCTCTTATGAATATTTGAATAGCATAAAAAAAATCAGAAATCACTACACTTGGAAGTTTTAAACATTTACTACTGGTATATTTCAAACTCTGGATATAAAATAAAATATTAACTTTGAGTGTTTTTCAAATCACTGTGTGAATGAACTTAAGCACTTGAAACACAATTTATGAAAAAACATAATTAACTACTATTTATAGATAAAAGAAGGGGTAGACCCACCAGCAATGCATGAGTGTGCCTTTCCCCCCACATCCTCGCCAACACTTATTGTTTGTGTTCTTAATAGCTGTTATTCTGACTGGATGAGCTGAAATCTTAGAGCAGTTTTGATTCGCATTTCTCTAATTGGTAGAGATGCTGAAAAATTTTTCGTGTTTGTTAATTGATTGTATATCCTATTCTGAGAAGTGTCTGTTCCTTGGCACATTTGTTGATTGCGTTATTTGTTTTTGTTGTTGTTGTTGGTGGTGGTGGGTTTTTTTCTGTTTTGTTTTGTTTTTTGGTATCAAGGTTTTTGAGTGCTTTATATACCCTAGAGATTAGTGCTCTATCTGATGTGCTTGTGCTTGTGGTAAAGATTTGCTCCCATTCTGTAGGCTCCATTTTCACCTCACTGATTTTTTCTTTTGCTGACAAGAAGCTTTTTCGTTTGAATCCATCCCATTTGTTGATTCTTGGTTCTAATTCTTGCCCTATAGAAGTCTTATTAAGGAAGTTGAGTCCTAATTCGACATGATGGAGATTAGGGCCTACTTTTTTTTCTATTCGGCACATGTTATGGAAAGCAATATGGAGATTCCTTGGTAAACTGGGAATGGAACCACCGTTTGACCCAGGTATCCCACTCCTCAGTCTATACCCAGAGGATTTGAAAACAGCATACTACAGGGACACAGCCACATCAATGTTTATAGTGGCACAATTCACAATAGCTACATTGTGAAACCAAACCAGATGCCCTTTAGTAGATGAGTGGATAGGAAAACTTTGGTATAGATACACAATGGAATATTATTCAAAATTAAAAAAATAATAAAATCATGGCATTTGCAGGTAAATGAATGGAGTTAGAGAATAAAATGTTAAATGAAGTAATCCAATCCCAAAAAAACAAAGGCCAAATGTTTTCTCTGACATAAGGATGCTGATCCATAATGGGATTTGGTGGTGAGAGCATGGGAGAAATGGAGGAACTCTAGATAGGACAAAGGGGAGGGAAGGGAAGGGAGGGGGCATGGGAGTAGGAAAGACACTAGAATGAGTTAGACATCATTACCCTAAGTACATGTATGAAGACACAAATGGTGTGAAATACTTTCTGTACAACCAGTGACTTGAAAAATTGTGCTCTATATTTGTAATATGAAATGAATTGCATTCTGCCATCATATATAACAAATCATAATAAATAAATACTTTAGTTAAAAAATAGAGGGGGTAGAAAAATTCTTAAATGTTCACTAATTTTCTTGATTTTTATTACAGGCAGCATTTAAAACAATTATTCTACTCACCTGGTATTTGCTAATACTTAATTTAAATCATTGTATTATAATCCAGTGATTTACAACATAGCCTTTGACTTAAATATCTGTGATCAATTCTTAGTTCCCTTTTTTAGCAGTGTAGACTTCTAAGAGATATAATTTCATAGTTCTCAGTTTTCTGCTTTGAATGTCAATTAACTAGAAAGATATGAAAATGACTCTGAGAACCAAACGACTTAGATGTATATATTAAGTGTTTAGTATATTTGAATTTTGGGGAATTTTAAAATCTGGAAAAAAAAGTTTTTATCATTATGGAGATTATTGTTGCTATTATTTGAAAAAAGTTTCAGTTATCCATTATAATCTTTTGTAAAGGACTATAGCCTTTACTAAAAGGCTACAAAGATAATATAGGTTTGGTGACATGATACAACTATTGCTTCACTAGGAAGGTACTGAAATTGATACAATAAACTAATCTGAGCATGAACTGAGAGTAACACTACCTATTTGGCCAAATCCAATTCATAAGTTCAAAGAAGACCAAAGGCTGTGATAAAAATCTAGGAAAATTAAAATACTTTCTTACTGACTCAACATCATTACTCATTATTGACTTCTTCAAGTTTTCTATTTCTTCATGCTTTAATCTTAGTAGGTGCATGTGTCAATAAATTTGTCAATTTCTCCTGAAGTTGTGAAACTACTAGAAGAAACTACTACTACTTCAAGACATTGGAGTAGCCAAGAATTTTTGAAAGAAACCTCAAAAGCACAGCAAACAAAATAGAAAATAGAAATTATATCAAATAATAGAAAATATGAAATTATATCAAACTAAAAAGATGCTGTTCAGTAAAGGAAACAATCAACAGAATGAAGAGACCACCTATAGAATGGGATAAATCATTTGCAAATTACAAATCAGAAAAGGAATTAACATCCAAAATATTAAAGAAAGTCCAAAACTCAATAGCTAAGTAGCAACAAAAATGTACAAATCACCCAATTAAAAAAATAAGCAATAGGCATAATATATAGGCAGTTGTCAAAAGACATACAAATGGCCCAAGTGTATAAAAAGTTATCAACTTGACTGATCATCAAGGAAATGCAGAGGGAAGCCATAAAGAGATGTCAACTGACTCTACAATGGAATAGCTATTATCACAAAGATAAAGTATACCAAATGCAGATGAGGATTTAGAAAAATAAAACCTTGCACATCATTGGTAGGAATGAAAAGTCATACTGCCATTATGAAAAACAGTATAATGGTTCCTTAATAAATTTGAAATAGAACTACTATATAACAGCAATCCATTTCATTTTTACAGTATTCACAATGGTCAAGAAATGGAAACAATCCATTTCATCTACTGATCATAGACAAAGAGTATGTGGTCCATATCACAAGCAAATATTGTTGATAACTAGAATGAAATCCTGTCATTTGTTACAACATGGAAATCATTTTGATTGTGAAGTGAGACAGGCTCAGAGGAACAAATTCATGCAAGGAGTATGGAGATGCTGATTTCACAGAGGGTGGAAATGGAGTGGAGGTGGTCAAAGCTGGGGAGAGTAAGGAGAGATATCAGATCAATGAGCACTAAGCTATGGTAATAAGACATTCTGATATACTGTCACACAACAGGAAGACAATAGATGGTAGTATTATCTTGTACATTTCTAAAAGCTAGAAGAAAGGACTTTGGCTGTTTTTAACCACAGTGAAATGATATGTCTGAGGAAAAAGGGATTTGAACTGATTTAAACATTGCATGATGTGTACACATATGGAAATATCACATCATATTCCACAGATATGCCTTATGTTTCTACTATTCATTTTTAAATAATTAAATTGATTTTAAAGGATAAACATGAAAAAGTCTGTGCATATAACATTTACTTATTAAAACCTTAACAAAGCCAAATCAAGCGGCACATGTCTGTAATCCCAGCAGCTGAGTAGGCTGAGGCAGGAGGATCTTGAGTTCAAAGCAAGCTTTAACAATTTAGTGAAGTCTTAAACAACTCAGTGAAACCATGTCTCTAAATAAATATAAAGAAATGGCTGGGAATGTAGCTCACTGGTTAAACATCATTGGTTTCAATCCCTGGTATCAAAAAAAAAGTACCTTAATAAAAGCAGTCTATAATAGTAACTATTAGTATAATATAGTATAGTATAGTTTACTAACTAATAGATTTCAAGAATTTCTCCCTCAGGCCTTATTCTTACCTTAGATTTTATTTGAAAGTTATTATTCTGTCTTTAAAGTGTGTTCTGGCTTCATTACCTGCTATATAAAATATTAGTATGAAATACACATACACACACACACACACACACACACACTTTTTTAATTTATTGTTTGCCTCTCCTATTGAAAGTTCTGTGATGGAAGAAAACTTGTCTGTCATTTATATTTTTTTATCTGTGATACAAGACCTGAATAACATATAGTGATCACTTGAAAATATTTAGTTAGTGAATGAATAATGAACATTGTTCAATTATTTATTAATTTGGAAACCAATTTATGAGATTTTAATTTTTTAAATTTATCCATTAAGATGAATATATTAAACATTAATATTAATACTTTATTAAATAGTTTTTTAATTAAACAATCAATAAAATATATATTATACATAAGAACAATTAATAAAGTTAATTAATATTTTTAAGTATAAGCAAGTAAATCATTAAAATTAAGTTGAAATAAATCTATTAAAGACTCTATTTTTGTTCATCTTGTTTTTACTATTTCAAAAAAGAAAAATAGTGACATTTCTACTTCATATATTAAATTTAGCCTCCCCAATCAAGACAATGTCATCTTCCCCCTAGTTCAGTTAATGTCAATTGATACAGCTAAGAAGCTTAGAATATTTTTTATCATTTAAAAAATATAAGACACAGAGACTAACCCACATAACTATAGTTATCTTATATCAGACAAAGGCACCAAAAACATGCATTGGACAAAAGATAGCCTCTTCAACAAATGATGCTGGGAAAACTGAAAATCCACATGTAACAAAATGAAATTAAAACTCTCTTACCATGCAAAAAACTCAACCCAAAGTGGATCAAGGAACTAGGAATTAAACCAGAGACCTTGCACCTAATGGAAGAAAAAGTAGTTCTAAATCTCCATCATGTCAGATTAGGCCCCAACTTCATTAATACGACTCCTATAGCACTAAAATTAAAATCAAGATACTCAATAAATGGGATAGATTCCAACTAAAAACCTTCTTCTCAGCAAAAGAAACTATCAGTGAGGTGAATAGAAAGCCTACAGAATGGGAGCAAATCTTTATCCCAAGCACAAGCACATCAGAAAGAGCACTAATCTCTGGTATATATAAAGCACTGAAAAAGCTAAACACCAAAAACACAAATAACCCAATCAATAAATGTGCCAAGGACATGAACAGACACTTCTCAGAAGATGATATTCAATCAATCAACAAATATATGAAAACATGTTCATCATCTCTAGTAATTAAACAAATGCAAATCAAAACTACTGTAAGATTTCATCTCACTCCAGTCAGAATGGCAGCTATTATGAGAACAAACAACAATAAGTGTTGGAGAGAATGTGGGAAAAACAGCACACTCATACATTGCTGGTGGGACTGCAAACTGGTGCAGCCAATATGAAAAGCAGTATGGAGATTCCTTGGAAAACTGGGAATGGAACCACCATTTGACCCAGCTATTCTTCTCCTCTGTCTATATCTAAAAGGACTTAAAAACAGCATACTACAGGGACACAGCTATATCAATGTTTATAACAGCACAATTCACAATAGCTAAACTGTGGAACCAAACTACATGCCCTTTAGTAGATGAATGGATAAAAAAAAAATGTGTCATATATACACAGTGAAATATTACTCAGCAATAAAACAGAATAAAATCATGGCATTTGTAGATAAATGGATGGGTTTGGAGAAGATAATGCTAAGTGAAGTTAGCCAATCCCCAAACACCAAGTGCTGAATGCTTTCTCTGACATAAGATGACTGTCTTATAGTCAGGTAGGGAGCACGAGCATGAGATGAAAAGATGAACTCTAAATAAGACAGAGGGGTGGGAGGGAAAGGGAGGGAGCAGAAGTTAGCAAGGATGGTGGAATGTGATGGAAATCATTATCCAAAGTACATGTAGGAAGTCATGAATTGGTATAAACATACTTTATATACAACCAGAGATATGAAAAATTGTGTTCTATATGTGTAATAAGAAATGTAATGCATTCTGCTGTCATTTATTTTTTTTAATTAATAAAAATTTTAAAAAACTAAGATATCATCTCACTCCAGTCAGAATGGCAGGTATTAAGAATACAAACAACAATAAATGTTGGCAAGGATGTGGGGAAAACAGCACACTCATACACTCCTGGTGGGACTGCAAATTGGTGCAGCCAATCTGGAAAGCAGTATGGAGATTCCTTGGAAAACTTGAAATGGAACCACCATTTGACTCAGCTAATACACTCTTTGGTCTGTACTCAAAGTACTTAAAAACAGCATACTACAGGGATCCAGCCATATTAATGTTTATAGCAGCACAATTCACAAGAGCTAAATTGTGGGACCCACCCAGATCCCCTTCAGTAGATGAATGGATAGGGAAACTTTGGTATACATACACAATGGAACATTGCTCAGCATTAAAAGAGAATAAACTCATGGCATTTGCAGCTAAATTGATGGAGTTGGAGAATAAAATACCAAGTGAAGTAAGCCAATCCCCCAAAACCAAAGACCTAATATTTTCTTTGATATGAGGATGCTGACTCATAATGGCATGAAGGGGGAGCATGAGAAAAAGGAGGAACTTTAGATAGAGCAAAGGGGAGGGAGGGGAAGGGAGGGGGAAATGGGATAGGAATGATAGTAGAATGAGTTAGATATCATTATCCTAAATACATGTTTGAAGACACGAATGGTGTGAAAATACTTTGTGTATAATCAGTGACTTGAAAAGTTGTGATCTACATGTATAATATGAAATTAATTGCATTGTGCCACTATGTATAACAAAGTAGAATAAAATAAATAATTAATTTTTAAAAAATCAAAACCAATATTTAAGTGACAAATGTAAATTATGTATATTCAGGATATATAGTATAATGGTATAATGTATGCATACTTTTATAATGATTACCACACCATTACTATTTGTAAGAAAAAGACACCATTACTATTTGTAAGAATGAGGCAGGATACTTAAAATCTGCTCACTTAATCAAAGTTGAAGTAAAAAATTATAGTAACTTGTTCATGTTACCACTGAAACTGTGTACCCTTCAAACAAAATCCCCCCATCTCCCAACTCCCAGACCACAGAGCCACTGTTCTGATTTCTGCTTCTTTGGGTTCAACCTTTTGGATTCCACATGGGAGTAGGAGAATTCAGTGTTGTCTTGCTGTTTCTGGTTTATTTCAATTGACATGATTTTCTGTAGATTCATCGATGTGGAGTAACTCTTGCTCATCAATTTCTCTCAATCCTATAATCATGCCATCAGCAAACTTTTTAAGCCTACCTTCAGAATCTGAAATCTGACTTCACAAGACTAATTTCTATTCAAATCTGGGAAGGTCTCAAGCCATCTTCATACTATCTTTCCTTTATCATTGAGATAGCTTCAAAAATCTTAACTACTTCCAGATTTGCTCTCTTCTCAATAAAACCCATTTTCAATGAGTAAGTAGTTTTTTGCCTGAAAGTAAAAGATAAAAGTCCTATCAGGAATCTCTGATCTGCCTGACAGACACTTTTTAGCTCTTTGTGCAATTTCCTTTCATCCCTCCCTTCCTCTGGCCACACTTGTCATCCTTGGTTGTCGTAAACATTCCATGCTTATTCCTACTTCATGGTACTTATAATTTTGTCTGGCTGGTTTGCTCCTGCCTCTTTTTGGTGTCCTAAATTACTACCTGATCAACATGTCTCCTTTAGCGATTCAGTACAAATTCTTATGGTATACCTAAATCCATGTCTTTCCCAGGTCCTTTCTATTCATAAAATTTATCACCATGCATCATTCAAGATGAGTTGATTGATTAATCACTCCCTTGATGGGTTTTTTTCTTCTGGCTATGTTCAGATTTCCTTCCATTTTAAGTTCTATAAAAATTGACATTTTTGTTGGCTTTATTCACTGACTAATTGCTAGTACCTGGAAAGGTGCCTTGCCTATAGTTAAGTATTTGTTGAAAGAATAAACAATGAATTATTTGATTATTTCTAAAACCCAAAAACTGTTTATAGCTTACTTTTAGTAAGATGGTATATTCTGAATTGTGTATATATATGTATACATATATATAGTGTGTGTATACATTTATGCATATATATGATTTATTGTATCTGCAAATTACACACATACACACACACATACACACACACACAGAAACGTGTTCTTTCAGTTTTCTGATTTCATGTCATTCTAGGATTATTTGCAAAAATAGTTCCTAAATTAATCTAAATTTAATTTTGTGGTCGTTCATCCACTGCCATGTAATCATCCATATTTATGATCAGAACTTTGTGGGCAAAATACACGCAAAATACACGCCTCTTAGTATCATTTTTCCTAAACATGTTTTCAGAGTACTCAAAAATAAGTTGTTATTTTTTTGTAATATGAAGAGTTTTAAAACTCATTTAAACTCAGAACTTAAACTCTGACTTAAACTCTGACTCATTTAACTCAGAACTTGTTTGGAAAAATGGCCAGTGTGAATAATTCTTCAATTTAAAAATGTTCCTATTCTTGTATTCTATCAACACTGAATCATTTACTCAAAGATATTTGCAGAAGAGTTATGAATATTTTACATATAAATAACACAGATACTTTGTTTTCAAAAACATACAGTTATATTTCTAATTGCATTTTCAATTTGCTCAAAAGAAAGAAGATTCAATGGAGGAAAAGCTGTTGATATAAAAAGGAGATTGTCTTCATACATAAAGCGAAACCTAAAACTCTCAGATTATCCTAAATCCACAGACCATTTAGCTTGCTTATACAACAAAATTCAAATTTTAAAACCAAACATTTAAAAAATAGTCAGATACCTGCAATTTGTGTTTGTTTGTTTGTTTTCTTGGTATCAGGGATTGAATCCAGGGATGCTGTACCTCTGAGCTACATGTCAGCCCTTATTATTTCTTTTATTTTAAGGCAAGGTCTCTTCAAGTATCTGAGGCTGGCCTCTACCTTAAAATCCCCCTGCTTCAACCTCCAAAGTGGCTGCAAATACAGGGATGAGTTACCACACCCCACTAATTTCTCTCTCTAAAGTTTTCAGCTCTTAATAGTTTTCGACACTTGGGTGTTAGCAATGATGGTGGAATGTGATGGACATCATTATCCAAAGTACATGAATGAAGATACAAATTGGTATGAACATACTTTTTATATAACCAGAGATATGAAAAAGTGTGCTATATATGTGTAATATGAATTGTAATGCATGCCACTGTCATTTACTTAAGAACAAAAATAGTTTCCTACCCTTAAGAAGCATAAATATACTTTACCATTCCAGTTTTCCCTCAAACAAAACATGAGATTAGCTATAAAACTTTGAGCTAAATGAAGAATACATAGATAATTTGTTATATCCACACATATATGTATGTATATATACACAATTTAGAAAATCTAGTTCAAAATTAAATGAGTTACTTTACCTGATTTCCTCTTAGCCAAGTAATCCTAGTGATCACTATTCTTTTCTATATTAACTGACAATCTAATATGCCATACTAAAATGATTGCATATGAATTAAATTAAAGCATAGAAGCAGTGTAGAGTTTCTGGAACATGGATGAAACTCATCTATAAAAGTAAAGGCATTTTTCTCCTTTTATTTTTTGGCAATTCCCAAACTTTATGTCTGAAATAGTATTTAGAGTGACATCTATCTATAATGGGTGTACTGCGTCTATAGTATTTAGGGTGACATCTATCTATAATGGGTGTAATGTGGCTATGCTTCCCTTCCCTCTGTAAGTAAAACCAAAAAAGGAACAACAATCTGAAACAATGTTTACAAATTTTGCACAATAGATAGCAAAATGCTTAATCACTGGGTTAAGGGGAAAACTGAGGCACTTTCAGACCATGATGCAAAGAAGGCATTCTCAAGCAAAGTTGACAAATTTTATTGAATTGAGAAGAAAGTTATTAATATTTGAAAAGGATGCACTAGCTAGAAATTTAAGAGCTGATAATAGTGGAATGTTCACATAGAAAACTTCAGGACTTTGCATGTGAATACACTTTGATGTTGAAACTTGTATGTAGTTACAAGCAAGCACTTTACAAGGAAAAACAGAACCACCATGAACCTATAAATGATTTTGCTGGAGCACACACAGAACTACCGTCATATTCCAGCCATTTAGAGTGAAATTATATGTCTTTTTTTTAAGAGAGAGAGAGAGAGAGAGAGAGAGAGAGAGAACTTTTTTTAATATTTATTTTTCAGTTTTCAGTGGACACAACATCTCTATTTTAATGTGGTGCTGAGGATCGAACCCAGCTTGAGCCACATCCCCAGCCCCTAGATTATCTTTTGGTAGAGAAACTTTTTAGTGCTAAACTAGCCTAACATAAAATTTGCTCTAAAACTACCCAAAGATGAAAACAGATTACTTACAAAAGGGTCAATGAGTGAAGAGGAGACTAACTGATTTCTAGGAAACAATACAGAGCATTCCTTGAGAGGGGAAAAAAATGGGACAACAAAGCTAATTAAACAAGAAAAGGGAAAACCAAAATACCTGCCCTCCAAGGGAAAAAAAATACTAGAGATAAAAAGAAAGAAACATGAACCCAAATCAGAAGAAAATCAGTGAATAGGAATATTGTGCACATAATGGAAATAACTTTAGAAATCTGTGATTAGAGATACTCTATTCACTCAATAATGCTGAGAAAAACATTACCATAATAAGGCGATAAATGGAATATATCGACAGACCCAAGTGAAGCCTTTGAGATAAAAGATACATGAAATTCAATATTTATTGGATGAGATTCACAACAGTTTATACACTAGAGAAAATGAGCAGTCACTTTATAGGTATAAAGCAAAGAGATAAAAATACTGACAGAAAGAAATACAGCCTCAGTGATCAGTGGGAAAAAAAATTAAGTGGACTAACAAACAAGTAGCAGGACTGTCACGAAAATGGTTGAGAAAGGGAAACATTTAAATAAATAGGAGATTGACCTAATTATCCATCTGCATGTACAAATATGGTATAATTAATTGCAATGCTATGTGTAATTATAATGCACTAAAAATAATATTAAAAAAGAATATTCCAGGAAAATCAGTCACCACCTCAAGAAATGAAACATCATTTGAAAAATAAAGATAATATCTTAATAACCTTGGGAGAAAATAATGGCTTATAAAGAAAAGAAGATAAGAATTTCCCCAGTTTTCCTATCATTAATTATGCAAATCAAAAGATACTGAGAAAGCATCTGTAAGCTACACAATAGGTTAGAGTCTCTGTCATGATAATTCTCAAAATGAGGTAGAGACTTTTTCAAATAATACAAACCTAAGAAAATCCATGATTTGAAAATATAAATCACAAAATAAAGAATCTTTTTGGAAATCAATGCACGTATCACAAAACCCACACTTATTTCCTTTCTAGCTTTGAAAGCTAGGAGTCCCACAAAATTGTGTTGGGTTAGAATAAAAAGTATTTTACTAAGCATCCACCAAAATCAGATAAGAAAATAAGAGCAAAATTAAAACAAAAATAAATTAAATGAAAGAAATAGTAGAGAATTGGACTTTTAGATATATTGATATTATGTATAAAAAATTCAATTTGATCAATGCTGATTCTTTAACAATAATTATAAAATTGATAAATTATTTGCAAAATTAATAAGTTAGCAGGATAGTACATGATTGAGGAGACAATGCTATAGATTCCACAGAGTAAAATAAAAATGTTATGAGTAATTTTAGGGCAGTGAGATTTACAATCTGGATTCACTAGGAAGTTACTTGGAAAGCACAAGTTAGCAAAATAGACACAAAAAGTTTTTAAAAATAACAGAATTGTACCATGTCTAATAAAGAAATTATATTTATAGTAGATAATCCTTCCTACAAAATCTTCAAACCCCAATGGTTTCAGTTTAAGCTATAGAAAATAACACTTCTTTGGTAATTATACAGGGTTGAGTATTTGAAAAGACACAAAAGACTTCACAAAGCATCCTCAGGCAAAGTACAGGACACAGCACCAGCAGAAAGAAATAATAGGCAAACCTCTGAGATGTCCTAGATTTCTAGGAGCTGCTGCCCTCATCCTTACTCAGTCATGAACGGAAGCTTCATCTGCACATTTTGAACCATCAGATACAAATTAAACATCTTAGATATAAATTTTACCTTAAGCCACAGGTTCATCCAAGGACAGTTTTCTTTTTTTAATAATATTTTGGTAATGTATGAAGAAGCCAATAGCAAGTGGAAAGAAAAAATATGCAAATAACAAAATATCATTTTGTTCATTCCCTTTATACCCCGCCTACCCCCCGCCCCCCCAAAAAACACTGTTAAGTTGTCCCTGATCTGTTTCAGGAATTAACATGGAAATCATTAGTAATTGCTAATACATATCTTATAGGTTTGATCAAAGTTTAGCAGTATAACTTCAGGTTACCCAGAAGATAAGCACAAGGGTACAGCAGCAAAACTGGAATTAACCATGTAAGTATAGTTAATAGCAGTATGAGATTGTTAATCTGGTGTTAATAGTGTTCTATAATTATAGGATATGACATTTAGGCAAGCTCGATAAAGGGCATATTAGATCTCTGTAATAATTTTTGCAACTTCTTGCTTATAATTATTTCAAAAGAAAACTTAAAAATGAGAAAGGCCTATTATTGTACTCTATTCCACCTGTTCAGTTCCTTGTAAAACATCAGACAATCTGCCTGTTCTGGACATCAAACTGAACAATCAGATCTTGGACTTTAATTTAGTTAGTTTTTGCATATCATGACTTTATAGTATTTCAGAGTGATATGAAATACCTACAGAGAAAAAGAGAATGAAGACAAAGAACTCCTGTACAGCAAGTATGTCATCAAATTATTGGCAATATTTTCTCTTTTAGCTTCTTTTTTTTTTTCTTTAATGAATTAACTTCTATTTACAGATGTGGGTTTTAAGCTTAGGATAAATGGGAGCAACTGTTAAATATAAATGGTTTTGTAACAATTATTAAAATATGAGTTAATTAAACAGTTTTGTTAGTTTCAGTAATGCCATGAATTCTAAAAGACCTAGAGTTTCTCACCCTCTCTCTCTTTTTCTCTCCCTCTCTTTCTGGTCTCATCTAAAATACATTTATGCTATGGTTAAAAGATATGTCAAATAACATTTCTTATTGCTTATTATATTCCCTAGACATTACCTGAATGTCACTATATGTACATATATGTGTGTGTGTGTGTGTGTGTGTGTGTGTATATATATATATATATATATATATATATATATATATATATATATATATATTAAATTTTGTTATTTCTTGCACTGCAAACTTTTTAGGTGACAATGACTTGACTCTTAGACTCTGTCCTCTGGACTTAGAACTTATAAGTTTTAATGCATCCATAAACGTCAGCCAATCCTAAAAATCATGAATCACATATTGATACTCAGTTGTTAAAAGGTTTCTTTCAGTTAATACCTTTTAAGCCCAAATAAGTCTCCTATAATCAGTTATTCCTTTGTCTATATAAAGCACAGTACTGCTCCATTATGATTACAAATTCAAAATGTTTAGATTTGTTTAAGTGTACAATATTTCTCCTTGCATGTAGAAAGTTATCACCATGTATCTGTATTTCACATCCATCCACATTAATACCTCTTTAAAAATCTTTTGGTAAACTTCCTATAATCAAGTGTCCCATATTTCCTTTGCAAGTTTAATAGAGTGAGTACTCACCCCAATAAAAGTTCCTTCCACATGTGCATGTTACTGTTGTAGTGAATAACAGTAACATGCACATGGAGTTATGTTGTGACACAAGTGAGGCCATCCTGAACAATTATATCTTGATGACATAAACATACAGATATGAAAGTGATTCCTTTCATATAAAAAGTTCTTAAAATCTATCTATCTATCTATCTATATATTCATATAAGAGTGATGGGATTTTATTCATCCATAATTAAGAATAAAATTATGGCATTGCAAGAAAATGGATAGAACTAGGGTGCATCTTGTTAAATGAAGTGAGCCAGACACAGAGAAGCACTATATGTTTTCTCTCACGTGTGGAAACTTGGGGAAAAACGACATCATGAAAGGTGAAGAGAGACTAAATGGCTGAAGAAGAGTACCAGTGGGAGGGAGTGGAAGAGTGGAGGCATTTGGGAGTGAAATTGATCAAATGATGTTATATTTATATGCATGTAAGAATATGCTACAGTGAAATCCACATGTTGTACAATTAATAAGTACCAAATAAAAAGAGGTACAGATAAAGATTATTCTATGTCCAAATATTGACTGAAAATAAATTTATATTTTAAAAGAAAGTGAGAGATAAATTTGAATAATGAAGGGAATGCATATTAATATTTATTTAAATGTTAAATTAACATGTAAAATTTTAAAATGTCATATACATTATTCAACCATCATTAAAATGTTTAGCTTAAAATGTTTTTATAATGATTAAATAACTATTTTAAATATGAAGCCATATTAAAACTGTGAAATCAAATAATTTATTCTTATTAATGCAATAAGAATAAAAATTTGAATATTCTTTTATGTGAGTTTTGTAGGCATATATCCTATACATTATTACAGCTGTTAAATATAAATTTCACATTAAGTAAATTATAATATTAATTTGATAAATTATCATAATAACTTAAGCAGAACCTTTTGCACCAAACAAAACACAGTTTTAATTTTTTGACAATTGACATTAATCAACTTAATTGTTAAGTCAGCAAATTAAAAACTTAAAGAATATCTATAAATATTTTTTAAGGTTAAACACAATGGTAAAATATTGATTTTAATTTCATAAAAAAATCTTCTACTTATATATTAATATATACTCCCTTCATCCAAAAAGGTTTTAAATTGGCTTATTAAATATAAATAAGGCTGAAAGTAAGTTAGAAGCTGTTTGAATGCTAAAGTATTGAAGCATTTGTTTTTTCCCTTTGGGAGGCAGTTTATTTTAAACTCACTGTGAAAATATGTAATGTTACTGGGATTCAACTGTATTAAGCACCCAAAAAAGTTTAAAATCAAATTTTTATTGGGTGTATACTTTTTTGTTTTTATTAAAACTCTCAACAGTGATTTAATAATTAATGTTAAATCCTTTAATTTCATAGAATTTTTAGATTTGTTAAATGCTTTTATACGATTTGTTCTCACAGTCAGATAAAATAAATGGATTTAAAAATGGAATTAATGTGAAATATTCTTTATAGAATTTGCCTTCAGGCTTTCAGATCCTAGTTGACCAGTTAGGGGCATAGTAGTGCTATTACTAAAAGTAAGGCAGTGACTAAAAGGGTCTGCTTAAGCTATAAATCAATAACTCTGCAAGTACACACACACACGTGTGTTTTTATAGTTTTTGATTAAAATAATCAAAGCAGAAAACAGTTACAAAATTGATATATTTAGGTGCTTTAAAGTCATAGCTTATTGCCAAACAGAATCTTTTTTTTTTTTTTTTAATATTTTGGATTTTTTTTTATTTTTTTTATTTTTTAGTTATTTTTTTTTTATTGTTGGTCGTTCAAAACATTACATAGTTCCTCATACATCATATTTCACAGTTTGATTCAAATGAGTTATGAACTCCCAATTTTATCCCGTATACAGATTGCTGCATCACATCAGTTACCCTTCCATTGATTGACATATTGCCTTTCTAGTGTCTGATGTATTCTGCTGTCTATATTATTCTCTACTATCCCCCCTCCCCTCCCCTCCCCTCCCCTTTTCTCTCTCTACCCCTTCTACTGTAAATCACTTCTTCCATTTGAATTATCTTGTCTTAAAAAAATTCATTAATATAGTTAATTACGATTTATTTGTGTTTGTTTTTCTTGTGTAAAAGAGACAGTTTAGCTGTTTACCCAGCTGTTTCTACACACCTAGGATTCCTATGATTTTCTCACATTTTAAAAAATGTTCCCAGGAAGTAATTTGCACTAAATGGTGCAAAATAGCACATCCAAACTGGGCAGGGCAAAGTACTTACATTAACAATTCAGAGGGACTCTGGAGACTAACACTCCAACTCCACATTTATCTCTGTCACTGGAATTCAAAAACTGCTGTGTTGGTTAGGAAAGGCCAAGAAGAATTATCCACTGATTTATATCACCTGTACTGGTAATAAGCTGAGAAATTATGCCACAAAAAGCTTAGATAAGGAAGACAAGCCTGGGTATCTTTTCTTTGCAGTGAATAATCTATAAATTTGCATCCTTCTGAACAATAAAATGCTTATAAAACAATACTGTCACCCATACTCTTGAGGCCAGAATACACCCAGCTCTCAAACAGGACCTAATCAGAGGGCATTCAGCTACCTTCTCTTTAGTATTTCCTAAAATGTACAAAGAGAAACCATAAAGACTTATGTTTACACAAACCAAACATATCTTAAATATCCAGATGAGTGTTACTTTTAAAACTTATTATATTGTAAGGCTGTGGTGGTGGTGATATAAAGGCTAAATGATGGAGCATGCACGAACTGTCTCTTGCTCAAAATGTGGGACTTTTCTTCATATTTATTTTCTGTTTTGTTTTAGAAAGCATAAAAACAAGTTTTTATTGTTTTTATATCCACATTATCAACATCCCCCATTTCCACTTCTGAACCTGATCCTTCAACTAATTTACAGACTTTATAGAAAAAAAATTCTTCTTCTTTCTTTTTCCACCTTACAAAATAGTATCTATTTTTTTTCCAAAATGAAATTTAGTAAAAATAGTATGCATAAGCTAAAAAACAATTTTTCTACAAATATTGAGATTTAAAATGTTTATACCTTGCACCTAAGAAAAATTTGTTGACCACATTATCCCAGGTACACTCATGAATCCGTATATTCATTAATTATTCTTTCACTTCTATAACATTAGCTAGCACCTACTAATCAATTGTTTGTTAGTCTCTTAATGATGAGCAAGGAGTTCATAATTTAATGTGGAGGCATTTTTAAAAAAGAAAAAAAATAGAACAGACAAATATAACAAAATATCTATGTACCAAATATAAATACACTGGTTGGGATGATAGGAATACCTATGTCCAAAGAGTCTATCTGGCCATTTCTTATCTGCCTATTGGTGGCAATCCTTTATCATTGTCCAAAGGTCACTTCTGAGTGGAAATGCAATATGGTAGCAGTCAATTTCTGTCTAACACTAATAAAATGAGTGGAATTCAGATCTCAGTCCTGTCTCTCAGTATACAGCAGCAACAAGTCTGCAGGTGATAACCGCAAGTGAATGAGGAGGCATCCATAGCTCAGTGAAATGAGAGGGAAACTTGCTTGCATACAAAACCTAGAAGTTCAAAATTCTATCAAAACACATAAAGGATTATGAAAAAACAAAGATATTTAGTGTTCATGTTGTCATTCCCAAACTACTTATTTAAATAAATAAAAAACTTAACATGTCAGAAAGTTTTGGAGTTTTGAAGATAGAAAATAAAAATAAAGAACATATATCAAGATGATTTTCTACATTAAAGTAAAGGAGGAGGTAAGAGTATTCAAAACCAACAGATTGCCAAAAAGTTATTCTTAGTAAGCAATACAAAATTATTTTAGAAGTAAAAATCTGAACCAAATGATCCAACATGGTAATTATTCTATAAGTTGTTAACAGAAATATGCAATTTTTCTTTTCTTTTTCAAAAAGATGTTTTCATTTGAGAAATACTCCTCTGATAACCTTGTTCTCATTTTGTCAGAAAAGGAAGGACATGGCATCAGCTGAACTTTTTTCATTAAGACACTACTCTAAACTTCAATGCATTTTAAATAGGGTGCGATGTGTACTACAACAACAACATGACTTTGTGTAAAGAGCACAAGTTACAGAATAAGATTGCTTCAGTTTAATCCCTGCAGGCTTGTGGTACAGTTGCGATGTATTTTCTCTTTGGGGGGGATAAGTAGAGAGTGAAAAATGAACCAAAGCAGTTTTGAGGTGAGAATATACAAAAAATTTACAGTGTTTTCCTCACAGATTGTTTGAAAAATATGAGGAATTTAAGCTTTTTAAAATTACTTTAGAATACATGATTCTGTTCTTTTGACACTGACAGAGCTTTAGGCTGAACTAAAGTAATGACCTCTGTTAATCTGTCAAAGATACATGTTCACATATGTTCCAGAAGAGAGACTGAGAGAGACAGAGATAAGAATTGATCATAATGTATATGAAGTTCAGAATATTCATGTTTAATAAATGTATTCAAAGCTAGAAAATAATGGTAGTTTTTCGTATAATAAAAATAAATATTTTTCAAAAAGAAGTTTCTGATATTAAGCTTAATTTCTAAAATTAGCGTTGAAAATAAGCGTTTGCTTGGCTACTGCTAGATTAAATTTCCTCTTCCTTGAGACAATAAAGATTGAAGAGTTATTCTAGTTCTATAAAAGTAAAGACTATTGTAGTTTTGTACTCTTGAGTTTGTGATTATATAATTCAATATGTGATGCAAATCTGGACATGTAGAGTAAATTCTTCTACATTTCATAAGAATTTTTCTGCATAACTTTACCACAAACAGAACAAAACAAAAATTGTACTTAGAGATAAGTTATCATGAGTCTTTGTGGTGTTGATCTCTATCAGAAGGTCTGAATAGCTGACAGAATACAAGGTTTGACTAGAGAAGAAATTCTGATCTTAAAAATAATTATTTCAAACTATAAATTTGGTAAATCTAGGCAAATATGGGGAGGCAGCATTCAGAGAAAAGAGACTAGTTTTCATGGCAAGGCTTGGAGAAAGAGTCCATCATCATTATCAGACCATACAGGATCACTTGTAGCTGGCAGGACCAGAAATCTAATCCATGTGAAGTCCATGAGGGTAGATCATTGACGAGTCTTCATCTTTCTCAAATCAGGATGGCTCAGTACATGACGTTTGTTGTTGTTGTTTACTGTAAATCTTAGCCTAAAGAAAGATTTATAATGAAGTAACACCATTTTTGCAACCCAAAGAAGAAAATAACTTGATACATAACAAAAAAAATCTAGGATCGAGGTGAAAGTATGTACAAAAAATTTTTTTAAAAAAAGTCTATGTGTGTCTTCTATCTTTTGGGATTTCTTGGAGAAGTTGGGGTATTACCATATAATTTTAAAGAATTTCATGGTAAGTAGCATCTATTTTTTATATACTAGGTTAAACTTGAGAAACTAAAACTGAAACCAAAATTAAGCAAAATCCATGAAACAACAACAAAAATGTACTCTTTGTATAGCACCATCCATGTTTTCCTTTGAATCTGATATAGCCTGAAAGTTATCTACATCCCCAAGAAATGTAGCTGAGAGCATAAGAATGAATGTGGAAAGACTTGTTTCTTGGTTGGAGGTTACTGCACTAACAAAGTGACTAGAGATTGAACACAAGGACAATTCAAGTGTCACAGTAAGCCCCTGATCACCTCACTCACCTTCAAACCCATAAGAGAGGAAGAAAAAGGAGTTTACTAATTATTTAAACACTAGAATCAAAGAAAAATGTGGTGAGAGAAAGACAGGGAAGAAGAGAGGGACAGAGAGAGAGAGACGGAGGGAAAGGGAGGGAGAGAAGGAGGGAGGGAGAGGGACAGAAGGGAAAGAAAGGAACAGAAATACTTGTATTTTCAGTTGGCATTAATTTTCTAATACTGTAGCAATTGGATCCGAGAACCTAAGTATTCTTAGTAAAAATGAAATTCCACATTTCCAAATTATATTTGCAGACTTCATTCCAGTTTTACCAAAGCAATGGCCATATTATACAATAAAATTGACAGCATTATATAAACAGTACTGACAGATTATTCCTCATGTTTTCATAATGTTTCAACAAAACTCTACCCCCCAAAAATGCCTTAAAATGGAGCAGCAGAAAGAGGAACTGAAGAAGGAAGCAGAAAAAGAGGAGAGGAGAAAAAGAAACAATTTTCTGTAGTTATTTGAATATTGGACTGAAGTAACTTTCAGGATGTGAGATAGGCACTGCCTCGACTGCAGTTATCAATCTTTTCAAAGGAAAGGGATTAAACTGGATGATTTCTCCAAATACAATTCAAATCTGTCATTCTATCATTCTGTGGCTTTTTGATGTCAGAAAGCAATTCAGAGCTTTCGTATATTAGAAAACCCAAGGTAACTTGCTGACTCCTGAGACATAAGCCAACAAGAGTTTTATGGAAAAAAAAGTGCCAAGGGTGGCATTCACTAAAGAAGCAAGAATCACCTAAAGAAATAGAAGAAAGAGATAATAGGTAGTAAAGAATGCATTATGAAGGGATGTGTGTAGAGGGCATGTACAATATTCAGGTAGAAACAACCTGAATTAAGATGGCATATAGGAGAAAATTGCTTATCTGGTTTTATATACTTCATATACCTGAATTTTGAATGGAAATAGGCAAGTATGTTTCAGATAAAGCTCAGGAAACTATAAAAGTATGTAAGGAAGAATTTGTTATATCCCATTGTTTCAAAGAAAGAATCTTAACAAGAATATCAAAAGTCCTGGAAGCAATACACCACACACACACACACACACACACACACACACACACACACATACACACACACAAACACAAACTTTATATAAGGGGACACTGGCATCATTAATTCTTCAAGTAGATAATTGTGAATATCAACTGTGAAGGAGATAAAGACCATATAATTTGATTCCAATTAAAATCCCATCATAATTCCTTACAGAAATATAAAAATGAAATTCATTTAAAAAAATAAGACCCAAATAGCCAAAGCAGTCCTTAGCAAGGAGAGTGAAGCAAGAAGTATCACAATACCAGACCTTAAACTTTACTACAAAGCTATAGTAATAAAAATGGCATGCTATTGGCACCAAAATAGACACTTAGACCAATGGTACAGAACAGAGGACACATAAATGCAGTTACCTCATACTAGACAAAGGCACCAAAAACACAATTGGAGAAAAGATAGCCTTTTCAACAAAGGGTGCTGGGAGAACTGGATGAAATTAAAACCCTATCTCTCACCATGCACAAAACTCAACTCAAAGTGGATCAAGAACCTAGGAATTAGATAAGAGACCCTACACCTAACAGAGGAAAAATTAGGCCCAGATCTTCTTCAAGTAGGATTAGGCCCCAACTTCCTTAACAAGACTCCTAAAGCGAGGAAATAAAATCAAGACTCAATAAATGGAATGGATTCAAACTAAAAAGCTTATTTTCAGCAAAGGAAATAATCGATAACATGAAGAGAGAGTCTACAGAATGGGTAAAAATCATTACCATACACACATCAGATAGAGCACTAATCTCCAGGATATGTGAAGAACTTGAAAAACTTAACACAAATAAACAAATAACCCAATCAATAAATGGGCTAAGGATCTGAAAAGACATTTCTCAGAAGAAGTTATATATTTGATCAATAAATATATGAAAAATGTTCAATATCTCTAGTAATTAGAGAAATGTAAATCAAAACTAAGATTTCATCTCACTCCAGTCAAAAGGCAGTTATCAAGAATACAGACAATAAAAAATGTTGATAAGGATGTAAGGGAAAAGGCACACTCATACATTGCTGGTGAGACAGCAAATTGGTGCAATGACTCTGGAAAGAAGTATAGAGATTCCTTTAAAAACTTGGAATGGAACCACCATTTGACCCAGCTATCCTACTCCTTGGTCTATACCCAAAGGACTTAAAATCAGTATACTATAGTAACATGGCCACATCAATGTTTATAGCACCTCGATTCACAGTAGCTAAACTGTGAAAGCAACCTAGGTGCCCTTCATCTAGGGTAAAGAAACCGTGGTATATATACAAAATGGAATATTATTCAGCATTAAAAGAGAATAAAATTATGGCATTTGCAGGTAAACTGATGAAGTTGGAGAATATCATGCTAAGCAAAATAAGCCAATCCCCCTAAAAGAAGTTCAAATGTTCTCTCTGATCCATAATGGGGAGGATGGGGTGGGTCAGGGTAAAAATAGAAGAACTTTGATTGGGCAAAGGGGAGGGAAAGGTGAAGTAGGAAAATTAGGGGCAGGAAAGATGGTGGAATGAGATGAACATCATTACCTTAAGTACATGTATTACTGTACATATGGTGCAATGCTACATCGTGTACAACCACAGGAATGAAAAGTTGTGCTCCAATTGTATACAATGAATCAAAATGCATTCTGATGTCATTTATACCTAATTAAAATAAATTATCTAATTAATTAAAAAAGAAAAAATGGTAAATGAGAAAAACAGTCTTTTTTCTCTAAATGTGTATAGTTAAAACACAGTCACTGCTGGTGATTTTCTTCCCCTGTCTTCCCCTACTCTTTATATTACAAGGAGGCGAAGGCTACCATATCACTGGGTTTCAGTTTGGGTACTGCCACATAGAGGTACTGGGGAGCAGCAAGGTAGAGGAAGGAGAAAGAAGATAGGGTATTCGAGCAGGGTATGGTGGCACAGGCCTATGGTGGCACAGTGCTCCCTAGCACCTGGGGAGCGTGAGGCAAAAGAATCACAAGTTCAAGGCCAGCCTTGGCAATTTCTCAAGACAAAATTAAAAAATAAAAAATAAATAAAATAAAAAACTGGGATGTAGCTCAGTAGAGCATCCCTGGATTCAATCCACCAGAAACAAAGAAAGAAGAAGAGGAAGTGGAAGAGGATGAAGAAGGAGGAGGAATAAGAGGAGACAGGGTATTTCTTCCCCTCTTTTGCTACTTTTGACCACATTTCTCAGAGTGTTGTTTTTCCACTGGTTGGGATAGAAAGGGTTGTTTCATCCTTGATGGAAATTTGCCTGTATGAGCCAGGAAAGTCAAGAAAGCTTTATTCCACAAGTGATTATCCTGCCACCTTGCTGAGAGGCCCCTAGGATAGTGCAGATGTTTGTTGTTGAGTCAAGTCCTATCTAGCCTACTTTCAAAGGTCCTCATACCTCCTGCAGTACTTTGTCTAGAGCTTTTAATTGTAATCAGTATTAATAGTAATACTATCAATAAATCTGGAAATCCTTCCTTGTATGTGAGAGTACATTCCAAGAACCCCAGTGACTGCCCAGTAGCACAAATACTCCTGAATCATATATAAAACTTCTGTTTGGTAGAGTTAAATTTCTAGCATCATTACCACACCAACTCATATTTTCATCAACCAAAATATTTTTAAAAAGGAATTTATAGTTTGTAGCAAGTGTTCTCATGGAATTCAAATTCAGAGCAACTTGGTATATTGACAGACTTCCACATAAGTGAGGATTAGTAGTGTTTACAAGATAGTTTTAAAATTTTCATATGAGATAATCTGAATGGCAGGATTTAGGTCGTTGTTCATTTTATGCTCAGCTAACAGCAGTTGTACAGGGTTAGGGAGCACCGCATGAATGCCAGAGTCCCGCTGGGGCATGGTCCTCTTAAGGTAGCAACATAGTTTCTCACTTCCTTTCTCCATCCAGTTTATATTCCAATTTACATGTTTTTTTTAATTTAGTCATTATTATCAATATCTTGATTTTATGTTCCTACTGTGTTTTTATAACATGATTCAGAAGCACACCAGTCTGAATAGATTAATCTTTAATTTCTCATGACTCAATCTCTGAAGTCAAGTGCATTTGACCTCAATGTTCCTTCTGGACTCCACAATGTCCTATCCTACCTTCTCTGGAAAATCTCTAAATTATTAATTACCAATCTTTTTCTGGTTTCCTAAATCATTTCTACCAGTTCATTCCTATAACCCTTCAAAACTCTTTTCTTTTCCTCTTAAAAACACAAATTTTCTGCTGAATCTTTGTTCTTAATTTCGCTACCTCTATAACTTTTTTTTTTTTCAGAATAATGCCTACCCCATCTTCAAGACAGTGAAATGAAATGTGGCTTTCATCCTTATCTTTCTTTTAAAATGCTCTCATCGATGACACTGATATCCCACTTGTTGATAGATCCAATAAAATGTGTATTCAGTGGTGGAGGGCAGCCCCTGTAAGGCAGAGCTCCTTTGGCCCTTCTAGCCTTAGACATGGCAAGCTTCAATGATGCGTTGTTCTCCCTACCAGTAAATCTGGCAGAGGCTCTGCAGAGTCTTCCTGCAACCATACAGGTATTAGGCCCCTTTTCCTAGCACAACCTACACCAGCCATAATTGATGTTGTGAAACTTTTTTTTAAATGTTGTTTTATTTTTTATACCTTTATTTTATTTATTTATATGAAGTGCTGAGTATCAAACCCAGTACCTCACACATGCCAGGCAAGCGCTCTACTACTAAGCTACAGCACCAGCCCTGTTGTGACCCTTTTAACCCTACCAAAGGTGAGTGTTGGAAAACACGTGGCAATATTCCCTCCCTATAACAGTGGCAAATGTCTTCTGGTCTTCCAGAAGCAAGCAATAGGAGCCAGGTGTGATGGCACCTGCCTGTGATTCCATCTACTCCACAGGTTGAGGCAGGAGGATCTTAAGTTCAAGGTCAACCTTGGCAACTTAGTGAGAGCCTGTTTCAAAATAAAATAAAATGGATTGAGAATGTTGCTCAGTGATAGAGTGCTTGCTTAGTAAGAGTGAGGCCTTAGGCTGTAATCCAAGCAACCAACCAACACACAGACACATACATACATACACACACACACACACAGAGAGAGAGAGAGAGAGAGATACATACACACAAGCACCAACAATAAAGTGGTATGCTTTATTACACTGTAGGAAGCCCTATAAAATGGAACCCTTTTGATGTTCCAGGTCTGACAGTTGAGACAGCACCTGCAAAGCAAAGCAATTTTTATTTCTTTCAGCTCTAACCTCAGCCAAGATCCAAAACTACCTGGGTAAACTACATGACAGTGGCAGCAGAGGCAACCTTAGCAAAGGTTGCTACTGACAGCTCCAAAGGAAGTTTTCTCCTTATTTTTTCCTACGGTGAACTCTATCATGTGAAGTGCACAACAGCATGGAGAGGCTAATACCTAAACATTTTAGATAGAATACCAGTGAGAAGGATTTGGGAAGCCAGAAAATGTGACGAGGATGATAGAAAGGAGGGACCTAGAGGAAGGGATGTTTTTCTTTCTTGTTTTAATTAGTGCAGTATAGTGATACATGGTAGTGGACTTCATTTTGACATAATCATATATGCATGAAATACAATTTGCTTCATTCAGTCCCTGGTACTTCCTTTCCCCTTCCTACATTTCTCCCCCCTCCCCTTTTTCTATTCTATTATGGAATGAAATTGACCAAATTATAAATTATGCTATATATAAATTTTACTACAATTAATTCAACATTTGTATATATTTATAAAGCACCAATTTAAAAAATAAATAAATAAAAGGAAGACCAGTAGAATTAAAGAATTTTTTAGTCTGTGCCTGGAAGTCCTGTCCCACTTCCAAACTATACTCACCAGTAACTATTTTTTTTAAGAGAGACAGAGAGAGAGAGAGAGAGAGAGAGAGAGACAGAGAGAGAGAGAGAGAGAGAGAGAGAGAGAGAGAGAGAGAGAGAATTTTTTAATATTTATTTTTCGGTGGACACAACATCTTAATATTTTTTATTTTTATGTGATGCTCAAGGTCCAACCCAGTGTCCTGTGCATGCCAGGAGAGCGGCTTACAGCTTGAGCCATATCCCCAGCCCTATTGTTTTGTTTTATTTTTAACAGAAAAGGAATTGAGAATTTTAACAGAACTTAGAATTTCCAAAACTAATGATCAGAATAAGCACAATCAGAGTACAAATTACTGAATAAGACAAAGGAAGAAAAAAAGGAAAAACTTAAGCAACTCTAGGGAAAAGGCTAAAACCTAAAAGGATCCAAGGTTTGGACTATCCATCAATAATACCAGGTATGATAAGAATTTTGTCAGATATAAGAGTAAATATACTATTGAGAATTATTAAAACAAATGAAAATCCTAGCAAAAAATAATAGAAGTCATAAAAATAAAGTAGTAGAAATTTTGCTATAAAAACAATGATGAATGGCTAGGGCTCAGCAGTAGTGCTCTTTCCTGGCATGTTTAAGGCCTTGGGTACAATTCTCAGCACCACATATAAATAAATAATAATAGAAAAAAGGTCGAGGGCTGGGGTTGTGGCTCAGCAGTAGAGCACTCACCTAGCATGTGAAAGGTCCTGGGTTTGATCCTCAGCACCACCACACAAAAATAAACAAAATCAAGGTATTGTGTCCAACTATAACTAAAACATAACAAAAAATAAATACATATTATTAAAAATGATAAAAATAAAATATTTTCTCAGTAGCGGAATAAGGATGTTAAAAAAATTATTGAACTTTAAGATAAACAAGTAGAAATTATACAAACAATATAGAGAGAACATGTTTTTTTAAAACTATGCTCTTAGAGACTTGTGAGACAACACTCTCTCTATATGTATATGATTATACATATGATTGAAAATTTGTGTTTATATATAATATATATATATATATATATATACTATGTGTAAATAAATATATATATATTATTGATCAGATGAAACTTTTGTGACCTCAGATGGGGAGGATTTTTTACCAACCACACCAAAGCACAATACAAAACGGAAAGAAGGAGGAGGAGGAGAAGGACAAGCAAGAGAAAAGGAAAGGAAAGTGAAGGAGGAGGAGGATGATAAATTGTACTTTATGAAAACTAATTTGTTTTTCCTGTGGAAAGTAATGTGAAAATAACAAAAAGAGAAGCCACAGACATTGGAAAGATATTTGGCAACTATAAAACTGATGAAATACCTGTATTCCAAAATACTGACAGACCAACGAATACCCAACAATTACAGAGTCATTGTGGAAAGCAAAGTGGAGGTTATAAAGAAATTTAAAAGTAGAACTACCTTGTGATCCTGCATCCCCACATCTGGATATGTATCTAAAGAAAGTGAAATCAGGCCAGTGGCGGTGGCCCATGCCTGTAATCCTAGTAGCTGGAGAGGCTGAGACAGCCTCAGCAACAGTGAGACCCTGCTTCTAAATAAATAGGGCTGGGGATGTGGCTCAGTGGTCCAGTACCCCTGAGTTGTTCCATGGTACTAAAAAAAAAAAGTGAAATCAGTATTTTGAAGAGACATCTACACTCCCACATTCATTAATATTCATTACACAATAGCCAAGATCTGAGAGCAAACAAGGAACACCAAAAAAATAGATAAAGAAAAAGTGGTACCTATTCACAATGGAATACTGCTGAGCATGGATATTATATTTAATCATACTTCAGTGTTTACTTGAAATTTGCCAAAAGAGTATATCTTAGGTGTCTTACACACACAGTCATGTAAGTACAATGGTAACTAAGCTTGATGAAGGTTGTGTTAATTAATGCGATAGTGGTAATTACTACAAATATATATATATATATATATATATATATATATATATATATATATATAATCACCATATTCTACATATTGAATGTGCATGATTTTTATTTGTTATTTGTATAACCACAAATGTGGGAAATTCCTCAACAATAAGAACGAAAATTCATTTTTTAAGATGGGAAGAAGATTTGAGCAGATTAAGTTTCTAAAGAAGATATGTGATTGGTAAGCACATGAAAAAATGATGAATACTGTTAGTGGTAGGGAAATGCAAATTGAGCCATAATAAGATAACACCAGACACTACTAGGGTAGTTAAAATATAAACTGACCAAAACAAATGATAACAACCAAACAAATCAACTGCGACACTTTATGTTGCTTATTTGAATCAAATTGTAAAAGCACTCTGGAAAATGGTTTGACAGTTTCTTATAAAAATAAATATATGCTTACCAAATGAACCAACCAATCCTATTCCTCCTATATATTTATTCTAGAAAAATGAAATCTTCTGTTTAACCAAAAACTTATAAGAATGCTTGAATCAGGATAAGTCATAATTATCAAAATGGGAACAAATACATATCCACATATTAACTTGTCAAAACATCCAAATGATGGAGTACTGCTCGACAATATAAATTAACTGCTGATCAATACACACACCACAGATGAATCTCAGATGCTTTCTACTACAACAGAAGTCTGTCTCAAAGTTGAAGGTTTAATGTACTATTTGATACTTTGGGAAGGAAAACATAAATGATGAAGAAATCAGTAGTAGCCAAGGTCTGGAGGTTTGGGTGTTGAAAAATTAGGATAGATAAATAATTATGTCAGAAGAAAATACTAGTATAGAAACCAGGGTATAGGAAAAGACAGACAATGTCACAAAATACTTACAATAAAATTTAAAAAGTACAAGTATGGATTTACCCACTGAAGAATAGTTTAATCCTTGGCAATAGTGTGGAGCCTGAGGCAAGATATTCCTGTTGCTCAGTGGGTAAAAGACTCGGATCCTAGGATTCTGCTTATATTTATTTTATTTGTCTTATACTAAAAGATGACAGATGTGATGAGTTACTTATTTCATGGAGATAGTAAACCTGGACTGGATGCAGACTGCATGAGATTTAACTTTATCTTCCAAACTTCACAAATTGTGATATTCAAGTTCTCATTTGGCAGCACATATACTAAAATTGGAATGACAGAGAAAATTAGCATTTAACATACAGAAATGTCTGGAAGCATGATTGTTAAATACTGATGTATAACTTTTAAATAAATAACAAGATTTTAAAAAGAGAGAGATATTAACATGGCCCCTGTGCAATGATACACATGTGATTTTATGAAGCATTGCATGGGTTTACTTTACCCTTAAAAAATAATTTTGTGAATATAAGACAGGACTGACTGAATGCTAAGTCTGACACTAAGTCATCAAGTGAAAAGTTCAAAAAATAAGGGACGGGTGAGGAATAAAAAGGTAAGGAACTCTGTACCTCAATACAGAAACGCAAAAATGCTAGCCCTGTAGTCTCCATAGAGTCTCTATTACAATCTTATCTACTATTCATCTTTCATTTCCTTCTCCCAAACATTTAGAAGAAGCACTTCATCCACTCAATTAATTGTTATCTCAGTAGCAACTATTCTTTCTTCATACCAATTCAATCACAAACACCACCCAGAATTACCTATTTCTTCCTTGGCTTCATTTTTCTCTTATTATCAATAATAAAACAGAGGATTTTAAAAAATACATTTTTTTTCTGCATTATCCTTAGTATCTAGAACAATGTTGGAAAAAATATATGAAGAACTGAGTATTCCTCTTCCTTCTCACAATGATTTCATAAGCAATTAGCACTAAATACTTAAACTTTGAAATCATTTATTTTTAAAAAAAAGCCCACAGTTCACTTTAAGCTGATCTATATCAATTGATTTACACCAAGGCTTTGCTTTCTTCTGAAATGTTATGCAATATACTGATTGACAACCACCTGTACTGAAATTGCAGCTTTCTCTACACAGGAATTCCCTATCTATCTGGTGACCCTTTGCCATGTTAAGTGTAAGGAAAAGATAATACAATTTAAAGAAAAAGCAATTTATTTTTTTTGGGGGGGTTGAAATAAAAAAGTGATTCCCTTCTTATTAGACTCCTCACACTTCCTGTGTAATCACAATAAATAGTCCCTTACAATATCAGCTGGAGGTGATTTTGTATAATTCCCTTTATCATATTTGTCTACAAAGGGGATTCAAAGGCAGATATTTCTATGCAGATAGTGTATTGGGTCATGTTCTCATGTACAGTATCTTTGAGGCAATGTAAGAAGCAGGATTGGAAAGAGATAAAGAAGCATCTGAATGGAGTAGAAACAGAAACTTCAGCCAACCCTACAGGATATCTGAAATGAAGTTGAAAAATATAGGAAGAATTGAGTATAAGAAGTTCTGTCTCAATGCAAGGGGGCTGGGCATGTCCCCATATCAACCATCACTGGACCCTGGAATCCCTTGGAAAGTATAGTCAAATATTTTGGGCCCAACTCCCTTCAGTCAAAATATTTATGGAGGAAAGACTCAGCTGCCAGCCATCATCAGGGAACACTCTCAGCTCCTAATGGACTAAGTGTCTCTTATGTTACATCTAACATCACCCTAGATTTGACACTCACTTAGAGAAAGAGCAAGAGGAGGTAAGGTGGAAAGGAATAACAAGTACAATAAAAAAATAAAATAAAATAAAGGGTTATTTTCATGGAAATAAATAAAATAGTAGAGGTAGTAAAAATGAAAAACATGAGTTCATGAGATATAATTTGGAAAATATTAGTTGTTGGTCTTTTGAAAAAAGCAAAGTAATTGTTTTCCTCTTGAAAGAAGTAATTATTACTAGGGTATAAATTCTATGACTAAGAAATATATTTTTATAACCACTAATACATACTTCTTACCTTTATTATTTTCTAATTATAATGTAATGGTCTTGTATATTCATAATGGAAAAAACCTTAGAATATTTCTTTCAGACAAATGCTGAGATCATATGTGGAATCTGAAAACTTATTACTGCTGGTTATCACTGCAACTCTTTGACATGGAATCACTTTGGAAAAAAGGAAACTGACGCTTAGAACAGCTAGCAAATATGGTATCTCTGATTCAAACCCACACTTTGTTTACTCCTACATCCATGTCCTTAACCAATATGTAACATTGTCTCCCCAGACACTCAGTGCATTGTTTTAAACCTCCACTTTTCTCCAAAGGGATAGGCATTTATTCCACATGATTCTCAGAATTCAATGTAATCTCTATAATGCCGAAATAAAATAAAGTCACATTTATAAAGATAAAAAAAATATTTCTTTCAATCACAAGAAAGAAAATAAAAATTTATAAGCTAAATTAGACAGTTATAATTCATTTGGTTACAATTCTTTCAAGGTGCAAATTTGCGCACTGTCATTTTCTACACATACTGTATATGCACATATATAAAACATAGTAAATTCACCAATGCTATTTTTATCATATGGTGAATGAGGTTTGATAGCATTAAAATAGTCATGATGAGACCATTCTAATGACTTTATTATTCTTATAAAATAACATTTTACTGGTTATATATCATCCTATTGCATAGATGCATCAAAATTTCTGTATCTAACCGAGTTTCCATAATTTGTTTAGCTGATGAAATATTGCTTTTGATGTAGAAAGATAACATGCCAAGCACTTTTTCATTAAGCATTGGACCAATTTTCCTTGAACCCAATTATTGCAAAATATATGATAACATATCTTATATGACATGTTTATAACTCTTCAATATGTTCTTCAGCATGTAAGGAGGCTTTGGGGCAGAATACATCTAAGAAGGTAATTAACACACTACTGTGTTGAACTTCTTAAAAGTGATTATTTGTATTGTTTATATTTATGTGAATCCAAGATTGCATAAAGTAACTCAGCAATGACCACCACCTTCTGTGACATAGAAGATACACTGCTTTTATCTTTATTTATGTAATTAAAGATTATTATTTGTAAAGTTTTTTTTTGCATTATTTAAATGCCCCCTTAGTAAAAAATGCAAAATATCACTTAAATAATTATTGGTAGCTTGTTAACACCAGGTATGGCTATTAAAGGCAAATAAATAGGAGGTGGGTTTGAGATGGCTGAGGAACAAAGCACCAAGCAAAGAAAGAACCTCCAATCAGGTGCCAACAACCTGTCAATCAGCAGGGTCTCCTGACCAATCCTGGATCTCAGCAAGCTCTCCCGACCATCCCCAGTAGGACAAGGGACTCTGAAAACCCCCTTTTCCTGTTCCAAGCCCTCCCTTCATGCACTAAGCCCAATAAAAATTCCAGTCTGGCTGAGCCCCATGTGATTCCCTGGACCAGTTCTGTTGGACTGGAGGGTGGGGGCTGGGGTGGGGATCTCAATAAAGCCTCTTTAGGCAGCTTTTAATCTGCCTCATTTTGGTCACTGATGCCTGACCTTATAGGAGATAATTAAAGAAATTGGTGATGCACCAGAAAAGAATTCTCAATATTCTTTCACAATAAATGTATTTTGCCTAGTAATAAGGTTTGTAATTACAATAAAATATGCCATCTGGCACAATTGGTACTATGACTTTCCTTTGGGCTGTTTTTAGTACAGCCCCAAACTATAGTATGATATTATAATATGCATTATTATAACTCAAACAAATGCTAGCACTTTATTCAGAAATATTTTTCATATCAAGGTCTAATGTCATTTAATATATTCTATTTCAGTTAAGTGCCATGAACTTTTAAAGATGGCATAATTTTCAGAAAATCATGGCAGAGGTTTATAGATAAAGTAGCTTAAATTTTCAGAAATCAGTACCTGATTCATATAATACAATGAAAAATTAAATGTTATATTAAAATAGAATCTTAATTATAATTTAAATTATGATTAAGATTATATTTTAATATAACATTTATATTAAAATGTTATATTAAAACATTCATTTAGCTTATTAAGGTACATGAAGGTATAATTTTAATATTAATATTCAGCAGAAGTATTGAAATTTTCCTCCCTGTATACTCTGAAAAGATGGGCAACATCTTAAAAGGCATGGCCTATTCAATAGGCATGATTTTATTAATTAACTTGAGATTCAGAATGGTACTATAGCCTTAAATTTAAGGCACTAAAAGCAATGAAACAAATATCAAATATACATATTTTTTCTTATAAGACATGTTACTAAGAGTATTAATTTCTCCAGCTCCCAAATATATTATAATGACTTTTGAACATACAGATGAAAATAAACATCACCAAAATTCTTGCAATCTTAAGATAAAATATAAATAAAATAATACTTAAAGTGTTGAGAAAGTTCAAAGAGTGCTGAATGAAGAAACTCTACTGATGGTTGATGTAGAGTTTTCTAAATAATAGTAAAAATAGTAACAACACAGCTATGAATGTTTAACTTTGGACAAGCAATTGTTTTTGATCACAGAAAAGGTCATCATTTTATGTTAATAATATTAAAATCTTAAAGAGAAGAATATTTTTCTTGAAAAAGGAACTCAAGAATCAGTGGGATAAAATGGAAAAATATTGCAAGATTTTAAATAAAGATAAACGTGTAACTGAGATTAATAAATAATTTAAGAACCAATAAACACTTTTATTATAAATAGTACCTAAAAAGGAAAAATAAAACAAACATTGAACTAATTATTTCACTGTCAAGAGTAATAGATAACATTATTCTAAATCACTAATTGCTAAAAAATTTTTAAATGTTTATTATTTTAGAGCAAATACTGTGCTTAATTATATGGGTACAATGTAAACAAGAGAAACTTGATCTCTTCTCATGAAAATTACAATTGAATGAAACACATACAGCCTAGCCCTGTAATCTCCTATTGTCTAATATCCTCTCCTCTGACCATGTTTGGCCTCGGAGCACTTACTTTGTGGTGAATCCAAATTTGTACATAACTTTATTAGGTATAAAATGCACAGTGGAGGGCTGGGGATGTGGCTCAAGCGGTAGCGCGCTCGCCTGGCATGCGTGCGCCCGGGTTCGATCCTCAGCACCACATACCAACAAAGATGTTGTGTCCGCCAAAAACTGAAAAATAAATGTTAAAATTCTCTCTCCCTCTCTCTCTCTCTCTCTCTCTCTCTCTCTCTCTCTCTCTCTCTCTCTCTCTCTCTCTCTTTCTCTCTCATTCACTCTCTCTTTAAAAAAGAATAAAATGCACAGTAGATATTAAAGACAAAAAAAATTAAAAAATCTCAACAACTGTATGCTAACTCAATTTTAAAATGTACATATTTGGAATATTTTGAATTAAATAAAATATATTAAAATGTATTTTATCTCTTTCAATTTGCCTATTAAAATTAATATTACACATATGCCTTGAACATAAAATGTATACTATATTTCAGTTGGACAACATTGCTGTAGACTATTCATTTTTGTATTATAATGATGATATAACATATTTGTGATGTATAAAGAATAGAATATCCTACAAAGGAGCAACTAAAGAAAATGAGGACTAACAAGCAAATAGAATCCAAGAAGAGAACAAACACTGCAACTATTAATGAGTTAAGCAACACTAGTAACTAAAGATATTTTCTCTATTTTTCATCAGTTTTTAATTTTGTGAATAGGCACAGTCCACAGGAAGGTTTTTGGAGACCAATAAGTAAAAAGTAAATCTGGTATTATGGGTTAGACATCAGATGTCCCTCCAAAAAGGACTTCCTGTTAATACAGGAAGTGAAATAACAAAGAGAGCTGTGACCTAATCAGTGGATTAGTTGATTTGATGGATTAATAAACTGAAAGGATTACTGTACTGGACGTTAACTGCAGGCAGATGGGGTTTGGAGGAGGTGGGTAACTGGGGGGCATGCCTTTGGGGTTTATATTTTGTCCCTGAAGAGTGGAGCCCTTTTTCTTTCTTTTCCTCTTCTCTCTTTTGCTGTCATCTCTCTGGCTATCTTGAGGTGAGAAATACCCTCACCCAGGCCCTTCTGCCAGGATGCTTCATTTCATCTAGGGTACAGAACAGCCTATCATGGACTGAACCTTTGAAACCATGATTCAAAAATAATGTTGTCTTCCTCTAAATAGTCACAGCAACTAAAAGCTAACACACCTCTTCAGGACAAAACAAGACATGAAGTCTTCCATCCTTTCAATTTTAAGGAGAAAGCACAGGGTCCTTAAAAGTTTGTTACTTTGAAGAGAAATTTCTTCCAACTCTAACTATTAGGCAAAAATTAAAAAAATTAAATGAATACATATATACATACATACAAAAGAACGGACTAGAATCTGGTGTTCCTAAATTTCTGTAGGACATGAGGAAACACAATAAAATGGTAGCACAGGCTGCAGTGAGATATATAGATGTATTGTTTTATTGTTTTGGTTGGTTGTTTGTTTTTGATACTGGGGATTTAGCCAGGGGAGTTCAACCACTGAGCTATATTCCCATCCCTTTATTTATTTATTTATTTATTTTTTTGGAGACAAGATCTTGGTGGCTTGGCTAAGTTGATAAGGCTGACCTGGAACTTGTGATTATCCTATTTCAGACTCCCAAGTTGCTGGGGCTACAGGCATGTGCCACAGAACCAAGCTAGATGTATTTTTCTTTCAAGTCAAGATCTCACACAGACTTTTTCATCCTTTATATGAATTCTGTCCTATTCAAGTTTTGTTCTTGTTTTTAATTCCCTCAAAATTGGTATTTGCAAAGTAACAAATACCAATTTTGGCAAAATAAAACAAAAGGAGACTTTTGTTTGATATTGAATATTTCAAACGTCCACATTTCACAAGAGACCAGCAACTAGTATATGAAAAAAACTTTGAACCAATAATTTCTAGGCTTCTAGAAAACAGATTTTTTTCATGCAATATTTCCCTGTCCAAGGGGCTGATGAAATGGATGTTTTATATATAAATTATGTTCTTTTGTCTCTCAACTCCTGGTGAATTGCATTGATTCTTTTCCTTCTCATGTATCTAATACTTGTCATTTAACTGTGCAAGTCTTCTTACCTTCATGGAGTTAAGGAAATACCCCATCTCTTTACTTTTGGTTTAATCTTTAGGATTTGTTTTGGCCAATGACAGTGAGAAGCATAGTAAATCAAATCCAAGAGTTCTTTTGCACCTCTAACATTGCTGTAAGACTAATTTATTCTGGCAAGCCTATTTTCTCAATAACAATGAGAGATAACAGGTAGCATGTCATTCCAGCTTGTCTCCAGACATACTATGACAAAAAGAACTCATGACAGTCTGCCTAGAAGGACTGACACCCTTAGTTCCTTTCAGGAAAAAAAAAAGATAGTATTAACATTTTATTATAAGAGATAAGGCTATTAAAGTAATAAACAAAAATGACAATATTTTGCTGATACAATATGTAATGTGCAGAGCTTTTAGGAACCATGTATATATAATCTTTAGAAAAACTTTAACACCTGACAAACTGTAGTGTTATCTGACTTTCTGAATAAAAACAATTTCCCAATGGATTATAATAATTAAATATGAAAATGCAAATAACAAGATTACTAGAAAAGGGCAGTATATATTTGACAGACTTCTAGTGCAGTATTTTTCAAGGTTATTATAAGTACCTGTGCTAAAATAATTTCAACTCCTCATATTATAGGTATGTTTCTTTTGGTATTTCTTGTTGGATCAATTATAAGTTGCGTATAATTTCTGCATATGTGTTATTTTAAATATATATACATTATTAAGCATAAAACATTTCACAAAATCAAAAGTTGCTTAAGAAGTCTTTAGAAAATATCTGATATTCAATTGTATTCAAGGACGCTATATATCACAAACTCCCTAGGAGTAAATTTCTTAAAGTTAGATAGCTCATTTAAAAGGAAGGACATTTTAAGTTGGATACAAGTGGCTTAAAATATCATAACCAGAAAAAAGCAACACACTTGGCATTATGTAATTTACAACAACTTTATGTAAAAACCTTTAAACAAAATTAAGACTATAAGAAACAAGTACTAAATTATTAGAAGGAAATATTTCAGAATGTAGCTTGATAGAAGAACCCACATAAATCCATAAAATAATCAATAGAACCTCAATTGTTAAATGGAACCAAAAATATAAATCAAATATTTAAATGTAGTCATTGTGTTCATTATATACAATTCCTAAGAATGTAGATTAAGGACATGAAATAGAGTCATCCTTCAATATCCTAATAAAACCTGCAGATACTTAATTACCTTCTATAAAATGATATGGTTTATTTATATATCCTACATACATCTTCTTATATACTTCAAATCATACCTAGATTACTCATAATATAATGTAAAAACCATGTAAATAGTTATATTTTATTGTTTGAGAAATAATGACAAAAACAGTTTTATACATTCAGTACAGATGAAAATGGTTTTCTAAATATTTTCATCTAGACTCCATTAAATGTACCAGATGCATAACCTACAGGCATGGATAGCCAAATGTATAATACTGGCTGTCAAAGTAGCAATTCTAAAAATTGTAATATTAATAGAATTTAAATAGTGTAGTGAGATGAAATGAATAATCCTGCACATTACTAGTGGTGGTAATGTGCAAATTTGGCAAATATTTTTGTCACGAAGTATTTTACATTCTTACCTACCAAATTAAATTCTAAAGCTCTGTTAAGAGAAAACTTATATTTTATAAATTATGCAAAATATCAGCAATGCATAATTATATGTGTGTATTTATACAGTATTATATTACTCACTACTGTATTTTTGTTGTAAGAAAACCAATACAAATATTAGAATTACAAAATGGATGGACATATGTTTAAATGTGTATACTGCATAAGTATATAATTTGTATGCATCTATATACATTTATATGCGTTCATGCATATATGCATACTGAACATATATATTAAGTAAATACATAAAATATTCCCATAATTATACTATTTTGCTTTTTTAAAAATACTTGAACATGCTAGGCATGATTACCATAGCTATTTAGGATACATCTTCTATTTATCACCTCATCTCTTTTTTGTTGTTGTTGTTGTCATATCTCTAGGTATACAGCTATTTTCCTACTTCTTATGTGTGTTTGGTGATTTTTGTGTTTTGCACGTCTGGAATCAAACCCAAGACCTTGCACATCCTAAGCAAGTCCTCTATCATTGGGCTACATTTCAAGCCTCTGGTGGTTTTTTATTTGATGAGATATATCATAAATTTCAAACAGTTGATTTCTAGATTGTTTCATATAACTTTTAACAATGTTGAACTTTGTTCTGACAGGCTGTTGACGTACATGAAAGTTCTTTGTTCAGGGCAAGCTAGCAGACAAATCAGAAAACTTTTTCTGTAAAGGACAAAACAGTATGTATTTTAAGCTTCACAGGTCCTATGACTCTTATCACCTACTAATCAACTCTAGTGTTGTAACAGAAAATGCTCCAAAGATAATATGCACACGAGTGAGAAGTGTCATTTACACAATGAAACTTTCTCTACTAACAGATTGTAAGTCAGATTTGTTCTTTAATTTTCTGACTCCCATTCTAGAGTAATCTAGTCTACAGGACTAGTTCAGCCCAATTACCTCAGCAAGACCTTTCTTGCATCTCTACTGAATTCCTACGTGTTTAAAGAATTTTCTCCACTTTGGTTGCTGGAATTTGGAAGCATCCATGACACTATTTGAGGTATAGAAATTATTTGTTTTCTGTGTGCCTGAAAATTATTCTGTCCTCTGAAACTGTTCTTTTTCATGAACATTCTCTTTAACAGGAGGATTTGTATTCAAAGACTCCATAGGAACCTTCTGCAGATTCCTACAGCTCTTTCTCTGTTTAACTCTCTCTTGAGGGGGCAACCCACTTTTAGTGATTCTAGCTACTTCAACAGGTTCATGCTCTAAATTATGCTTCCTCTATCCTCTACTCAAAGTGTCTGCCATAACTCTTGTGCATTGGCCCTCTCTGCTCCAGGATTTCTACATTGCCTGTAGAAAGCAAGGAGATTGGGGACACCTTTTGATTATCCTATCTAGTGGTCCTGTGTTGACTATTATCCAGTATCTAAAAATTCTCTAGTTATTGATAAAGGGGAGTAAGATTTTACCTGGAAGACAAAGACCTTTATGTAGTTATTAGTTTTTGTGGTACTAGGGATTGAGCCCAGTGGCACTCTATCATTCTACATCTCCGATCCTTCTTATATTTTATTTTGAGGCAGTTTGCCCATACTAGCTGGAAGTTGTCATCCTCCTGCCTCAGCCTCAACTGCCTGACCTGAGCTGCTGAGATTATAGGATAGACCACCAAGACAAGCCATTTATATAGTTTAAAGGAGAAACATTTTGTCATGAACTTTTCTTTACATATACACATTTTCTCTGTGGGGAAAAAAATGAAATTCGGGGGAAAAAAGCAAAATATACAAACTGCTGTTCCCCTATATAATCTATAGAAGGCCAATGACCTATAAAATTTCTTAGTATTCACAATACAAAATTTTACAAATGTCTGTGTTTTACAAATAACCTGGGATATAGTTTGTATAGCCAAAGTGTTTTATATGTTGTCTAAATATTGCTTGTCAGAGAATTAGAACCCACAATTATGTAAAAAAAAAAAGAATTTAAAACCTGAAACCTTTACATTTGGCTTCTCCAGGTAGAAAGGTGTTAAGACGAAGAATTTAAAAAGCAAATCAAAGTGTTAGCAGTGTCTCTAGGAGATTTTTGCCTAATGCAGTCATTCCATAGCTACATATTCTTATATTTTTCTAAAACATGTGATATTAATATTTTTAATCATTTTCAGTTGTCCCTCTCTTCCTTTTCCATTTGTTGTTGTATTCTGGGATTTCAAATATGACATTGCTTTCCTTGTCTCGGTAATGCAATTTGGAGCTATAATCTTCCTTTATACAATCTCTGCTATCTAAGAAGAGGGTATTTAAGACTAGGATATAGGCATAGAGTCAAGCTAACAATCTATCACTGACAATTTCTCACTTCACTTGAACATTCAATTATATATGATAGCTACTTTAGTTTTCTCCAGAAAAACAGAACAAATTGTATGAATGTACACAGGTGGATAGATAGGTAATAGATATAAACATTGATATAGAGTTATTATAATAAATTCGCTTACTAATTACTATTGAAACTGGTCAGTTATTGTAGTGTGGGCCAGGCGGTAAAAGATCTAGAAGAGATAAAAGTGTAGTTCCTGTCCAAGGGCTGGCAGGATGGAGACCCTGGAAAGCCAGATGTACAGGTAAAATATAAAAAGACAGACTGATGAAAAACTCCCTTCTGCTCACAGAGGTAGGTTATTTGTTGTATTTAAGTATTCAAATGTTTGGATGAAGCCCACCCATATTTACAAGGACAATCTGCTCTATCCAAAGTTAATTAATATAAATGTTAATCTCATACAAAAACATTCTTGAAATTAACACATAAAATACCCATAAAATAGCATTTATAATAATCTCCTAGGAATTATTAAAATACCCACAAAAAGTGTAAAAAATATAATTGGATATGACTGGCAAACAAAGAAAAGCCTGTTTTATATGATATAATGGAAAAATGGTGTGGGGGAGAGGAAGGAATATATTATAGAAAATGTGTTAGAATGGGAAACACCGAGAAAATAGAGATAATGGAAAGAAAGTGAATATTTTTGTAGTTTATTATAAAGTCTCTAGGGTTCCTACTGTTGTCTCAAAGGAATAATATAAGTGAAATTGTAGAGGCTCATGAGCATTAATGACTTCAGATAGTTCAAAGAATGATATCTGAAAGTCCTACAATTCATGTGATAATTAATTAATAGTTTCAATCACTAAAGGAATTAGAAAAATTCAACTTCAGACTTTGGTGTAAAAAAAGACAATATTGCACAAAACAATAATTAAATAATTAAACTCATTAAAAGATTTCTATTCTGGTATCCAATCTATAGAAATCACATTTATTTACTTGTTTAATTTTTATCTTTTTCTGTAGTTCACTTAGTCATTATTAAAACAACAGCCAGAGAATTAGTTTTCCACTTTTTAAAGAAAAATTAGGGTTATTTAGTATTATGTTTTATGACTTTCTTATATATTTGGATATAAATCACTTGTCAGGTATACTATTCACAAATATCTCCTTTCATTCTGTGGACTGTTTTCACTCCATTGATTTCCTGTGTTCTAAAGAAGCATCTTAGTTTAATGCAAACTCATTAATCTGTTTTTGTTTTTATTACTTGTGATTTTAGTAGAATATCATAAAAGAAAAAAAGAAAGAAAGACTTTTGCCTGAAACAATGTTGCAAAACTTGTCTCTATATTTTCTTTTAGGAGTTTTATAGTCTTCAATTTTACATTTAAGACTTAATCTATTTTGTGATGATTTTAATATATTCTGTGAGGTAAATACCCAATCTTTCCACATACAGATAGACAGTTTTTCTAGCAGTATCTGTTGAAGAGACAATCCATTACCCACATATTTATCAGGACCCTTATCAAAGAACAGTTGATCAGAGATATATGGATTTATTTAGGACCACTCTGTTTTGTTTCATTGTTTTCTATTTCCTCTTTATTGCAGCACTATAATGTGTTGATTATTATAACCCATAACCTACTTAAAATCAGAAAATGTGATGCCATGGCCAAAAGACCTGAATAGACATTTCTCAAAAGAAGACATACAAATGGCCAGTAAGTGTATGGAAAGGTAATAAACATTACTAGTCTTTAGAGACTCACACCTGTTGGGATGGCTATTATCAAAAAGACAAGCAGTAACTAGTGTTAGTGAGGATACGGTTAAAAGGGAACCTTTGTATGCTGTTGACAGTAATATAAATTCACACAGCCATTATGGAAACAAGTGTGGAGGTTCCTAAAATCTACAGACAATCCAACAAACCCACTTCTGTGTATATACATATATGCATGCATTTGAAATAAAATTAGTGTGTCAAAAGAGATAAATGTACTCTCACATTTATAAGGCCCATGGACAGAAAAATAGAAAAAGAAAATGTGATATATGTGTGTGTTTGTGATATGTATGTGTATGCTCACAGGATATTATTTATCCTTAAGGGAGAAATCCTGTCATTTATGAAAATGTGAATGAATGTGGAAGCCATAATGCTGAGTAAAATAAGCCTGGCACATAAAGACAAATACTGTGTAATTTCTCTCATATGTGGAATCTAAAATAGACAAACTCAAATAAACAGAGTGTAGAACTGTGGTTGTGGTTAAGGGGTACAAGGATATAGTTGCAAATGAATATGTTCTGAAGATCTAACTTACAGCTCTTTAAACTAATATCATATATTTGAAATTTTCTAAAATGGTAGATCTTAAGTATTTTTACACACACAAAAATTGATAACTCTGTGAAGTAATAAACATGTCAAACAGCTTGATTATCAATTTCACAATGAATGTTTATATCAAAACACCATGTTGTACACCTTAAATACACACAACTTTTTACCCTAATAAGGATGAAGGAAAGAATTGGTGTGGTTTTGAGGACTTCTCCTAAGTTACTGTGTTTCCTTGTTTTCTTTCCTCAGAATATATAGAATGTATAAAATTGCTAGTCACTAATGCCAAACCTCAAAGCAGCTGAGTGTTATGCTGTCTACACTGGGTGAAACTCAGGGAACTAGGAAGCAGAATCCTATGCTTTTTTTGTTTCAAACCCAGCTCATAAACAGCAAGGTCAAGGTATTCAAAGGTAAATAAGGCACATCCATTTGCACAGGCTTTCAAAATTCTCTGAAAAAGTCGGTTATTACATTTCATTAAAACATTAAAAATACTGAAATGATCATAAATTGTTTGTATTTTTACTTTATAATTCTTTAACAATAACCTATAAAGCATTTTTCAAGCTCTCTGATCACTTTTTATTTTTATATTTGAAGACAATACAAATATCTATACAAACATTAAAGAGAGTAGATGATAGTAGAATAATATTCACTAGGTGTATTTTCATTAATCATACATTCAAATGCGTGCTTTCAGGCTTTGTATATGAATGTGTCTCATAGCAATATGAAAACATTCAGGTAAATGTTACTGAACATTATGTGCAACCATGTGATCATTCGTGAACATTTATATGAATTTTTCATTGCACATCCAAATAAATGCCACATTGAGCATTCAATATGTTTGAATGTGCAATCTCTCACTAAAAAAATACTTTCTTCAAACCATAATGTTATACATTAACTTACTATGGAGCTTTTAAATATTTTATTAGTGTTTGATTCTGTACATACCATCTTTGGGATTTTGTGCTATGAGCCATATGATGCTTACTCAGTGGTGACTGGATCAACAGACCTGAGTTTTATTACCTAGCTTTCAAGAGATAGTAGAGCAGAGGTGCTTCCCTTTTCCGTGACTATGTCTTATTTGATTGTTTCATTTAGATAATAAATCTCAGTGGCATTAAAGGTGATCTGAAACTTAAATATTCCAAAAATAAATCCAAAATTTATGATGGGCTATTTCAAACAGCAAGATGAACAAAATCCATTCAAAACTGTCGGTAACATTTATTTTTCCTTTACTTCATTTTGTCTTCCAAGAATTAATTAAATTGCCCTATTTTTTTAAATCTATAGAGATATTGAATGTACTGAAGGTAACCTTTGAAAAAGATGCCAGAAATGGACTATCTTTTTGCCATAAAATTCTGGGTTTCTTGAAACAAATGTATTGTAATTCTCATAAAAATGTTAAATAAAATTCTAGCACATATCTCCTAAAATAGGCAGTACATATATCAACACTAGTGTCAACAGAGAACTAACATAAAGCTGAATCAACATTCTTACTACTCCCAGAAGCTATATTGAAAACATGGAGGGAAAAGGCCTGAATTCCTGATGAATATGAAATCCTGAAGAGGCAAACACAGTACCACCTTCAATCAATTTATGTAATAGATAACAGAGTGTGTTACCCAGACTCTTCTTACTGAACCACAAAACTAATTTTCTCACCTTTTGGTAATGTCAGGAACTAATTCTTTCTCTAGAAATTTCCTTTAGCTGAAGTTTAGGTCTGTGCTCAGGTCACGCCCTGGTCACTGTCCGGGTCAAGGCCCCTCCCACAGTGGGAGTCTACCCATTGTAGTGTAGGAATATTAAGCTGTGGCTGACTGGTCTCAGTGCAAGACAACTCTGAAGGGCTATACCAGCTCAAACAAGTCTCATAAAACCATATGAGGCCATGTTTCTAACTGCTTGGAAGATTAACTCTTTCTTTGCCCAATCCTATTGTTTTTATTTCTAAAACATTGAGGGTACTGAGTAACACATTTCCTATATGCAAATCTCTACTTCAGAGGCAGTTTTCCTGGGCTACAGACATCGGATACTAGCCATCAGTAGTCATCTGATGAAAGAGGTTTTAATATGGGATATGGCAATGGGCACACCATGATTGGCAGAAGGTGGAACACTGGTTTTGTAACAGTGTAATTGTTAAAACTCTCATTTCTGGAAAATTGGAATGATATGTTGGTACAAGTAAATGCCCTCAAAAGTTCAATATCAGGCTTCCAAAGGGCTAAGGTAAGTATTTTTCAGAAAGAAATCAAATTAGATATTTTTACTGAGTGATACTGATACATTAGAAAAAAAATCAATTGAAGCTTATAGGTGATTAAAAAAAAATTCAAATCTGGCTCAGGAATCCCTTAAAATAGTAGCAGAGAACCTTCCAGTGAAGATGAAATTATCAGTATTTCCCAAAAAAGTTCTGCCAATGCCAGTGATAGTTTGGAACCCTTAACACTGAGCTGGGGATATTCAAGATGAACTAAAATCCTTTAGATTCCCTGAATATTCTCGGTTTGAAGAAGATGCTCATGTATTCTTAGTAAAGAGTAGCATGCACCCACTGCTTAAAAACAAGGCAATTATTTCTGCCTTATGAGATATCATGAACATTCCCCAATATCTGAACTCAACTCTTTTACTAGCCTTCAGGCAGAGGAAGTGATTGTCATGCAAGGGGAGATAACAGACTACACCCAAAAGCACCTGAGGGAAACTCTCAAAGAGCTCTTACTGGGGTCTGTAGAATTTAGTCAATGTATGCAGACACAGATGAGGGAGTGTGACCAGCAGGTCTGTATCCTGAAGCTCCTTTATTAAAAAGTTAGAGCCAGATTTTGGATAAAGACCAATCTATTTATTGATAAGGGAAAACAATCCCAGAATAAAAAAATTTGGCATCCTGACATGAATGTCAGTGAATATCGCCAATATACTGACAGAACTCTTGGAAGAATGGAGAAAATGATAGCCCATGATAAGTAGAGTAGAAATGCAAAAACTGACTTTGCATACATGGCAAAAAGAAATTTCAAAATCACAAAAGTTGCCAGACCCTTGGTAATAATACTTGAATCCAAACCTACTAACAATTTAAAAATGTTCTAAGGGAGAGTCTGAAAGATACACCATTTACCAAAACAATAAGAAGTGATGAACTAACAAGAGAAATATCTGAGGCCATGGCTTCTGACCCAGTTTCGATACTTGAGATAGCTTTCATACCTGGAGCCTATTGGGAGAAAGAAGGAAGGAAAAGAAGGAAGGGAAGGAGAGAGGAAAACCACACCTCCCATACTTAAGAATTATTGAATAAATGGCATTCATCGCTAATCATCTGTGAGTAAAGTCAGGCCAGGAAAGAGCTTGAGAGTATATAAAAGAATATCCTTTTCTTGGTAGACCCTATTGTCTTAGAATTTTGAATAATGAGAAAAAGGGTTTTTATGCAACAGTAAAAGAATTACATGATTTATTAAAAAAACAACAACAACAACTTTGTTTCTGGTATTTTACCAGGCCCTTGTATAAGGAAAATACAAAACCAAAACACCTAACCAGCGTAAATTAAGTTACCGTATTACCAGACCTAAACTGAGTTGCATCATATTCTGTAAGTCATAACCAAGGCAGGCCTACCAGAAACATATTGTAACATGGGAATGTTACATCAAAGACCAGAAAGGTGCAGGACTGAAGGGAAAACATAAGCTGCAGGAATAAGTGACCAGAGTGCTATAATACCACTGCGTCTGTACCAGCTTCTCCTCCTCTGCCTTCACTTATTATAATATACGATTTCTTTTGTCTATCTGATGGAAGAGGAAAGAGACCTAACTTAGTGTGCCATTGTGGTACAGCCCCAATTAGGAGAGGCCTTGAAAGGTAAAAATGATGGGAATTCCTCTGCATAGTAAAGCTTCAGTTTTAAGACCAATTACAGAAGCAACATTGGTAATTCATCCCACTGTCCTTACACGTCTAGGTTTCTCTTGAATTATCAATGTACAAGAATCATAAAAAATGTTCAAAATAAGAATAGAAGTGGATTAAAGTAGTACAAAGATAGACAATATTGAATATTATAGTGCACACCCCGGAAACCCCTTTAGCTCTCTCAGCAGGTAATGATTTCCTGGTATGTTCTTCTGCAGAAATTGCCTTCCGTCAGAGAGCTGCCTGACTGAAGGATATAGCTATTCTGAACTCACTTCTAACAACTGGTCATATAAGGATGTTAATGCCTGATTCACTTGCTTTAAAACTGAATAATAGTTAAGGGCCTTCTCTGATTCAGAGTTCCCTAATGAACAGGCTGAGTCTTGTTAAGACTGAATGACAGTTCATGTTCTCTCTGCACAATCTCACTTTCTTCACACCAACACAGGTGTCAATTTCAAAGGCAATGACAACTTTCTCATATGCACCCGTTCATCTAAGACTCTGTTTCTTCTACTAAATATAGTGTACACTCCTTAATGAAAATCTGAATGTCTTTATTAGCTAACATAAGAATGGAATGCTTATCTTTAGTTCAGCCTAGTGCCTGGACCTTAACTGGACAACAGGATAATTTAACTTGTTCACATCCAGGGAGGCTTGGAGGTTTCTAGCACAACATTAGGAATAGGGTTGAAGCTAGAGTTCTGACCCACTCTAGTGGCAGTGCCTCAACCATGTTTCCTGGATACCTAGAGTCTTTCATTTCCAATGGCATATGGCGATCGTAACTAAATATAAAGCCACATTTCAGGCACATTAATGTAGTTGGTAAGTATTCATAGTTTCCCAGGATAATGCCTTTTCCTTCCCACTACCCAATTTAGTGACCTATTTCTTACATTTAACTCCAATCATGCATTTACTGTCCATCAAGAACAATAAAGAATTTCTGGTTGTATCTTTGTCCATGCTATTCAAATAAAAAGACCATGAACTCTGGATTAATTGATAATACAGTCCTGGGGGCTGGAGATTTCAAGATCAAAGCATTGACACATTCAGTGTAGGGCAGGAAGGGTAAGAGAGCTCTATGGGTCTTTACATTAGGGCACTGATCTCATTCATGAGGGGCTCACCCTGATGACCAAATCCCCTCCTAAAGTCCCCACCTCCCAATATTATCATATTAGGAACTGGGATTTCAGTATATGAAATTGCAGGGAACACACACATTTAAACCATAACCACTTCAAAGAAATTTTTGCCATTTACTAGTTTATTCATAACATTATTAATGGTGACTGTCACTTCTATATGGTTATACCAGATGAATCTTGCTACTTTTTTTAGAGGTAATGGGGATTGAACCTCAGGGGTACTTTACAACTGAGCTACATCTCCAGCCCTTTTTATTTTTTATTTTGAGATAATTTGCTTAGGGCCTCACTAAGTTGCTGAGACTGGCCAGGAACTTGTAATCCTCTTGCCTTACCCTTCCAAGTTGCTGGGATAACAAGCATACATCACTGTGCTTGGCACTGATTTTTTTTATTCACATTGTCCTAGCTGAAGATATTAGGATAAGAGTAGATGAATAAGAAATTTATTGGGAAAAGACTATTAACAAAAAAAGGAAAATATTAAAGGGAAGTAGGATGACCTTTCCAATCCTCACTGTAGCCTTTCTGAAGGAGAAATAACTGAATAATTCTAGCTTTGGTTATTGGAAGGATGAGAGAAAAGGAAGAGTATGATTTATTACAAATACATATCAGTTCCATAGTACATCTGCTTAGTCAGGTTTTTTTTTTGACACTGTTAACTACAAGATTCACAAGAACAATTGTAGAGAAGGAAAAGTATTTGAGGGTTCAGGGTTTCACAGGTCTCAATCCATAGGCAGCAGTCTCCGTTCCTTGGGGCCTGATGTGAGGCAGGACATCATGGTTGAAGAATGTGGAAGAGGGAACCTGTTCACAGGCTGATCAGGAAGCAGAGACTCCACTTACCAGATACAAAATATATACCCAAAAGCCACTGCTCCAATGCCCCACCTCCTCCAGCTACACCCTACCAGCCTTCAGTTACCACTCAGTTAATTCCTATTGGGGGTTTAATTCACTGATTGGGTTAAGGTTCTTACAACCCAATCATTTCTTCTTTGAACTTTCTTGCATTGTTTCACACGTGAACTTTTGGGGGACACCTCACATCCAAACCACAACAACATCCATGGAAATTGTGATTTCCCATACTCATGCTAGAACATACATTTGAAGTATCACAAATAATATGCACACAAACACTGGCAGATTCCAGTTTCAAGCCATGATGGAGGAACTGATATCAGAATTGCTTTCCTAAAGGAAATATCAATAGAAGTTATTAACAAAACATAAAGCAATCATATTCAGGCATTATAAACAGGCAGAAAAGCACTGTTGCAGCAGCCACAATAATGCACAACTGAGATCTCCTGCTGTAAGAATTATAATTGACTGACAGTCCCAGCTGCTGCATGCAGAGATCAATGTCATATCCACACTGAGGTCATGGTTCTCAAAAGCTGCTCCATGAAAATGACTGGACCTTCACTGTATGTCAAAAGACTTGTCAGACAACAATGGCTGAAGGACTCATCATTATCCTTACCACAAGTTTATCAGAATGTGTTTCTCCTGAAACACTTACTACCAAACTCTCCATTTTGCTTTTCTCATTCACAGGAGTCCCCCATCAGTCCTGGCTCTTTTTCCTTTTCTTCATGACAATCTTTTCTCATTTACAAAAAGAAATCTCATCCTGTCTTGGTGTCTGCCTCTTGGACAATATGAAATAATGCAAATGATTACAAGTTTAGTTCAAAAGCTGGCTTTCTCACCACCCAGCAGGAAAAAAAGAAGTGATCTTGAATAGAAGGTGAGATACCAGTATAAAGAGGTGCCCCACTTCTGAATGTTTCACCAGTTATATCCCTCAAAAATGTCCTAGTAGAAGACAATACCATTGCAGACACAATGATACACATATTATAAAGATAGTGGGAGCAGAAAGGAATGCATGTGGACTCCTGTTACTCTCTCCTCTAACACAATTGGGGATAGATGCATTCAGCAACTCTGTCTTAAGAAGTTTGTAACTACTATGGGGTCAGAATTCTCATCAATGAAGGTTTGAGTCACTCCATCAAGGTAAGCTACCAAGCCTATAGAGGTGACAGCTGAGGGTGAAGGAAGAGAGAGGTGATGACTATAGGAAGGTACAGCTCCATTATAAACAATAGTGACAGGGGCCCTGTTTGCTCAGTCAACTATTTAGTTTTCTCTCACACATATAGGCCCATGGGACTCATATAAAAGCTGCTATTGAATACATATAGCATGGTAGATCTTATAGAGGGGCAAGTGGCAAGGCCATAGTAACAGACCACTCAGATGTCCTGCTACAGAAACAGCATAATTGACAGAGGGTCCTGGGGATGTACTCTTCTATTCTCCTTTCCCAACAGTGCCACACTTCATATGGACTGCTCCCAACTATGATGGATCATGGCTTAAAGACTTCTTTCTTGTTATGAGCCATTTTGTTTCAAAAGCTCTCTAAATGCTTGAATGAAACATAGAAGAAATTCATATGGAAAAACAAAAGACCTAGAATAGCAAAAGCAATTCTAAGCAGGAAGTGTGAATCTGGAGGTATAGCAATACCAGAGTTCAAACTGTACTACAAAGCAATAGTAACAAAAACAGCATGGTATTGGTACCAAAACAGGCGGGTGAACCAATGGTACAGAATAGAGGACACAGAGACTAATCCACAAAGTTATAACTATCTTATATTTGATAAAGGGGCTAAAAACATGCAATGGAGGAAGGATAGCATCTTCAACAAATGGTGCTGGGAAAATTGGAAATCCATATGCAACAAAATGAAATTGAATCCCTTTCCCTCACCAGCCACAAAAGTTAACTCAAAATGGATCAAGGAGCTAGATATCAAACCAGAGACACTGCGTCTGATAGAAGAAAAAGTTGGCTACAGTCTACATATTGTGGGGTCGGGCTCCAAATTCCTTAATAGGACTCCCATAGCCCAAGAGTTAACAACAAGAATAAACAAATGGGACTTACTTAAACTAAAAAGTTTTTTTTCTCAGCAAGAGAAAGAATAAAAGAGGTAAATAGAGAGCCTACATCCTGGGAACAAATTTTTACCCCCCACACATCAGATAGAGCCCTAATATCCAGAATGTACAAAGAACTCAAAAAATTAAATAATAAGATAACAAATAATCCAATCAACAAATGGGCCAAGGACCTGAACAGACATTTCTCAGAGGAGGACATACAATCAATCAACAAGTACATGAAAAAATGCTCACCATCATTAGCAATCAGAGAAATGCAAATCAAAACCACCCTAAGATACCATCTCACTCCAGTAAGAATGGCAGCCATTATGAAGTCAAACAACAATAAGTGTTGGAGAGGATGTGGGGAAAAGGGTACACTTGTACACTGCTGGTGGGACTGCAAAATGGTGAGGCCAATTTGGAAAGCAGTATGGAGATTCCTGGGAAAGCTGGGAATGGAACCACCATTTGACCCAGCTATAGCCCTTCTCGGACTATTCCCTGAGGACCTTAAAAGAGCGCACTATAGGGATACGGCCACATCAATGATTATAGTGGCACAATTCACAATAGCTAGACTGTGGAACCAACCTAGATGCCCTTCAATAGATGAATGGATAAAAAAAATGTGGCATCTATATACAATGGAGTATTATGCAGCACTAAGAAATGACAAAATCATAGAATTTGCAGGGAAATGGATGGCATTAGAGCAGATTATGCTAAGTGAAGCTAGCCAAGCCCTGAAAAACAAATGCCAAATGTCTCCTTTGATATAAAGAGAGCAACTAAGAACAAAACAGGAAGAGCATGAGGAGAAGACTAACTGTAAACAAAGATGAATGGGGGGAGAGAAAGGGAGAGAGAAGGGTAAGGATATGCAAATGGTAGGAGACCTTCAATGATACACAAAAGTATAAGAGGTTATGATGGGCAAGGGGGAGGGGGAAAAAAAGGGAGAGAATTGAACAACAGCAGAGGAGGCAGAGAGGGAAGGTGGGAGGGGAGGGGAGGGGGGATAGTAGGGGTTAGGAAAGGTAGCAGATCAAGACAGTCACTAATATGCCATTATGTAAAAATGTGAGTATGTAACAGATGTGATTCTGCTATCTGTATTTGGGGTAGAAATGGGAGTTCAAAACCCAATAGAGTCAAATGTATGAAAGATGATTTATCAAGAGCTCTGTAATGTTTGGAACAATCAATAATAAAAAAAAAGAAACATAGAATTGGACTGAAAGCTATGATTAAATTTACCACAATCTCCTTCCTTTCCTCTATCTTTGCAGGAATATGACTTGCGTTCCAATCTGATGGTTTCCCCCACATTCTCTGGTTGCTGCCTCTTATTCCTCACAATCATTCCCCCTGAAGCTTCTTTTGTATGTGTAAATCTACCTTGGATTTCCTTCTCAGAGGTCATGAATTACCACTTGTGTAAATCCAATAGAAAGGCAATGCTTGAAGTAAGCTTCATGTTCATACAGGTTTCTGAATGCATACACTTAATGGATTGAAATTCTGGAAGTTATAGTCTAAACACAATAAGTCTGCTGAGTTTCAAGGCAGATACTGTAGTTCTAGACCCATAGATTTGCAGGATACAAAGGAAAAAAGATAGAAATATATACAGCATTTGCTACCGAATTCTGTATGGTTCCCTACACCTTAGGGATTGAGGGCAGAAGTGCACATGTGCAGTGAGTCTTAACAAGATCTAATAGAGAGAAACTGCTGTAGAGTAAATGCTAATGGAGACACCATAGATCATGTGAGGGTGGTGGCTTGTGGAGTCACAACATATCCAAGACTTTCTTTTTTTAAGAGGCGGGGTGGGCTACAGGGTATTGAACTCAAAAGCACCAGACCACTAAGCCACATCTCCAGCACTATTTGTATTTTAATTAGAGACAGGGTTTCACTGAGTTGCTTAGCACCTCACTTTTACTGAGACTGGTTTTGAACTCACCATCCTCCTGCCTCAGCCTCCAGAGCTGCTGGGATTATAGGTGAGTGCCACAGTGCCCTGCATATCCAAGACTTTCTAAAGTGTATTATCTCCAATGGTCAGCATACAAGAAAAAAAGGGGGAGCCATGAAAAGAATGTGATTTATAATCAAATATAGTACATTGGAATGTCTCCAAGGTAATCCAGACTTAAGAATTATCCAAAATGACTATAAAACAGCAATAATAAATATAGTAAAATTATTTCAGGGAAAGTTGGACATAAGGAACAAGCAGATGGGAACACTAAAAAGTGACGAAAACATCTGTAAAAGTGAATCAGTGGAAATGCAATGATACAAATTATGGTATCCAAAGTAAAAATTTTACTGGACAAGATTAATGGGAGACAAGACATGGTATGAGAAAGTGCTACTGATGTTGAACACTACCCAGTATAAATTACTAATTCTAAGGAGTAGAGAGGAAACACATTGATTAGGAAAAAGAAAAAGAAAAAGCTCAGTGACCAATGTTACTGTGTCAAGTGACATGATAAATGTCATTGAAATTTTGTAGAAAAGAAAATAACAGACAAAAAATTTCAAGAGTTATACCACTAGCTATTCTAGATTTTGTGAAAAATAAAATCTACTTTCCAGAAAGATCATTGAGCATCATTTATACACCTAATAACTAGACTGTTCAAAACAAAAAAAAAAGGAATATTTAAGAAAGCCAGATTAAAAGGCATAGAGAACAGCTGGGGCTGTTGCTCAGAGGTAGAGTGTTGACCTTGGATGCATTAGGCACTGGGTTCAATCCTGAGCACCACATAAAATAAAATAAAGATATGGTGTCCACTTATGATTAAAAAATAAATATTTTTTTAAAACACAGAGGAATAAACCTGTGAACCACAGCTGACTTCACATAAAAGATTAAAAATTGAAAAGGAGATAAAAGTATGAAATAAAATCTATGAAGTGCTAGAACAGAAACAACAAATACCATCTAGTCAGTGTTCTATGTCAAGTGAGAATATTTTTCAAAACATAGGGTGAAATGAAGAATATACTACCAGCACAACTGCATTGTACAATATGTTAAAGCATGTATTTAAAGTAGAAGGAAAATGATCCACCTGAAAATTCAGATCTGTACACATAAAGTTGATGCCTGGAGATGGCAAAGATATAAGGGTCAATGTAAGCAAGAACTTTTATTTTGTATTATCCTAAAATTTTAAAAGCCAACTAATGAAAGCAAAACCAATAGTAATATCTTGTGGATTTATTATGAATACAAAGGACAAATATATGACAACAATGCAAAGCACAAAGCTAATAAGTGAAATTGTATACTTGTAACTTAATTGTATTTTGCATGAAATTTCAAAGCCTTAATTTCTTTAAGAATGAGTTTTCAAACACATATAGATATCACCCTATAAAAGTAAATATATAAATATATCTAAAATATAAGAAAAATAAATTTAAATGATTAAAAAATTATTGTGCTAGTTCAAAAACAAAAAAAGGATAGGAAAAGCAGGAAAGGAAAAAATTGCAAAAATACTCGATCAGGTAGAAAAGTTATATTAACTTGGTATGCTTAAACAAAAATATAATAATTGCATTAAAACTAAACAGACTAAAGAAATTAAATAAACTTTAAATTCAAATTAAAATAAAAATTTATAAAATATGATTTAAAAAAATCAACACCCAATTATATGCTGTCAAAAAAATTCTCCTAAAGTAGGGAGTGGTAGCACACTCCCAGTGGCTCAGGAGGCTGAGGCAGGAGGATCTTCAGTTCAAAAACAGCCTCAGCAATTTAGTAAGACCCTAAGCAAGTTAATATATCCGTGTCTCAAATTGAAGAAAAAAAAAAATATATATATATAAAGGGCTGGGGATGTGGTTATGTGATCAGCCATCCCTGGATTCAATACCTGGTACCAAGGAAAAAAGAAAATCTTCTTAAGGAAAAGTTAAGTTGAAAATAAAAGAAGAAAAAGGGAATGCTCTGTAAATAGTAATTATAAAAATGCTGGCATTATATATTACTATCACACATATAACAAACTTCAAAAACAGGAATGTTATCAAAGATGAAAAGAAATGTTTCCAAATGTTAAGGAGACAACTCAATAGAAATATGTAAAAACTGTATATTATGCACCTAATAATTAAGCTGTAAAAATATGTGAAACAAAATTTGACAGATTAAAGGAAGAAAGATCAAATTCACAATCATAATTGGATGCTCTAATTCTATTCTTTCAGAACATTTTATTCTTTCACAACAAAACAACAAAAAATATAAGAGATTTGGACAAGCTATCAGTTTGACCTAAATTACATTTATAGAACATTACACAAAATGATTAAAGAAAGCACAATTTTCTTTCAAGTAAACATTAAATGTTAATCATGTCATACTACATGTTAGGGAAAAAAGTAATTCTCATATGTATTTAAAAATCAATACATTATGGAGTATATCATATATCTGTGATGGAATTGATATGAAAATTAAAAACTATGTATAAAAATGTGTGAGATGTAACTTATGAAGTATTTAACAGGAATTTTATAGTTTTGCCTGCCTATGTTAGAAAAAGAAGAAAATCATAAGAATCTATGACTTAAGAATCCATCTTAGCAAGCTGGAAAGAAAAAAAATTAAACCTGAAAAAAATATGTGTGTGCCCAAATTGATCAAAAAAAGAGTAATTATGAATGTTTAATATTAGAGGTGAAATTTTATGCCACTAATAAACCCATAGACATTAAGAGCATAATAAAAGAACATCATATATAATTTTGTGCCAATACATTTGGCAGTGTCGAGGGAAATGAGCAAATTCTTTAAAAAAACAAAATTTACCAAGTTCATGCAAGAAGAGATAGAAATTTGGAATAACTCCATATTCATTATATCACTGAATGTGTAATGTTAAACACTTCTACAAAGGAAACTAGTGAATTGTATCTACCACATAAGGAAGAAATGTCATCAATCTTGCACGAATTCTGTTTAACAAACAGAATAAAAAACTCTCTATCCTTTTTATCCAATACAATCTTAATATCAAAACCTAACAAAAATAGTCCAAAAATAAAACTTAAAACTAATAATCCTCAAGAATAGAGATGTAAAAAATTGAATGAAATTATTAGCAAATCACACCCAGCAATATATTAAAAGAAAAAATTTCTTAAATAACTAGGATTCTCCAGAAGTTCATAGCTTGACAGCTAAAAATCAATCACCTAATTTACTACATAAATTGAACAAAGAAGACCCAGATGATCTTCTCAATAAAGGCCAAAAAGCATGTGTTAGAATCAAACATCTGTTCATAATTATTAAAGAAAATAGCTTTTAGCACACTTGGAACAGAAGGAATATCCCTGATGAAATAAGGCTGTTTATAACACAGAGTAGAGTGTAACAGTCCATATGCAATGGTGGACTATTGAATGATTTTTCTCTAGCATTGACAATCAGGCTAGGATATCTAGGGTGTCCATTCTCAGGTCTTTAACACTGTGCATTAGGTCCTAGTCAGTGATACAAAGAGAGTTACAAAAAAATATAGATTTTGAAATAATGTAGTTAATCAATCTTTACCTACAGACTATAGAATTGTTTGTGTAGAAATCACAAAAGATGTGTGAAACAATTTCTAAAAACTATTAAATAATTTTAACAATATTGCCAGTACAAGGTTCATATTTTAAAAGCTTAATTGTATTTCCATATAATAAAAACAAGAAATTTAAAAATAAAAAATGGGATTCATTGTTTTATTTTAAAAGTAAAGCATTTAGTCATAATTTAACATAAAATGTGGAAGAACATTTCATTAAAAATGTCAAAGCATAGTTTAGATAAAGTTTACAAGACCTAAGAGAAAAATGTCATGTTTATGGCTTATAAGATGTGATATTGTTAAGATGTTGCTGTGCTTGAGATAAGAGGTATATCCTGAAGCTCATATATGAGACTATGTAGCAGTGGTTAATAAGTGAATATGTTATATTATGAGACTCTAATCTAATCCATGGATTAATCTATTAACAGATTAATAATTTGAGTGGACTATTGGGTTATAACTGCAGACAGGCAGGCTGTGGCTGGAGGAAGTAGTTTACTGGAGCATGCCTTTGGGGTGCATATTTTTCCCTGTGCCTCTTTGCATCTCTGCTTCCCCGAGCTGAGCAGCTTTGCTGCACCATGCCTTTCGGCCATTGTGTTTTGCTTCACCTCTGGTTCAAAAATGCAGTCATGGGAACACATAGTGAGACTCTGAAATGTGTCCAAGCAAACCTTTTTGCCTCTAAGTTCTGATGGTTAGGCATTGGTGTCTTTTCTTCTGAAACTAATTTATACATGCAATGTAATCCCAATCAAAATATTTTTAAAATTTTTTTAAGAAACTGACAAACTGATCTAAAATGTATATGTAAATACAAAGAACCTAGGTGGAAAAATTCTGAAAACAAAACAAAAATAAGTAATTTAAGGATTTATTCCACTTACTTAAGTACTTATTATTAAGTTATAGTAATTAAAAAAGTATTTAGTCATAGAATAATAGAAAAAAATATATGAAATAGAATACATATTAGAATATAGTCTCTCTAGAGATCAACTAGATTTTGATAAAAGTGCAAGACAATTCAATGGAGAACAAATTATTTACAAGTTATTGTCAACCAGTCCTGGTGAAATAGCTGGATGTTCACATGGACAAAGTTTGTCTCAATCAACGACTCAGTCAATATCCCCAAATTCATTATATCTTAATACTAAAACTAACACTCTAAAATTTTGGGAAGTAATACTTGAAATTTATGTACAACTGTGCAGAAGTATTTCTATGGAGGGCCCAAGGAGCAATAAGTATAGAAGGATAATTAATAAATTGCTGTTGTTCAAATTTAAAATGCCTGCTCATCCTTAAGCAACTCTAACAAAATGACATGAAAAGCTATATGCTAGGATAAATTACTTATAATATACCAAACAATATTTTTAAATAATGTACTGCCAGTAAGTACAACATTGAACATTCTCAAAACAAGTCATGAAAGAATAGATATGGCATAAGTCCATTTTTATGGAGCTTGTGAATAGGATAAACTGATCAATAGTGAGAAAAAAAATAAAGAATCATTGCCAGTTACATACAGGGTTTGACTATAGAGTGGAGCAAAGGACATTTCTGCGATGGTGGAAATATTCTATGCCCAAATCAGAGGGCTAGTTACTGCTTATGGATTTTACCAAACTTATCACACTGTACCCTTAAGAAAAATGCATTTCACTGAATATAAATTATTGACCCAATGAAAGTAAAAATGACTCTGGCTAAACTTCAGATTGGACAATGAGAAAGGATAGACAAATTGCTCATTATGGCTTCGTGAACCTCTATGCTCATAGCTGCTTGTTCTTTGTTTAAGTTTTTCTACTTTTATCAGTGAAATATTTTGGATTGTTGACTGGGTATTCAATTTTTTTAAGTTTATCTTTCAAATATAAACATTATTAATTTGTCGAAGATCTAGGAAAAGTCTTTTTCTAAGTTTAAGATTCAGGAATATGTATACATAATATTTGTTCTCAGGAACTAAAATGAGATAATCCCAAACATTTTAGGAAGGAGTAGGGATAATGGTTGCCTTTATTGAGGGGAATTTTAAAATTAAAGAATAGAGATGCAATATTATATGAAGGATGCAATATAGCTGCAGACTATGAAAACATACATGCTATTTGAGTGTATAGATTAAGAAAGCTAAAGAATAAAAGTGATGATCATCAAGAGTTAAGATTAAATCAGAAGTCCTAGGCAAAAGAAACTTGAAGATAAAAGTTTTGGCAGCACCTAGATCAGTATAGTCCTGTAGAAAGAGAGATTTGGCCACCAGCTTTCAAATACACTTAGGTTGCTTGTGGAACCTCCCAGGCTGAGATGAAGAAAATAAGGTATTTGCTTCATGAGTTTAAAGTCTGCTCTTTGACATATTGAACACTTACAGTGATATGAGAAAATCATATTTTCCAGTCAATAAATTTGGTTGCCAGACATTGCTTCACAAAGTTTTACCAAAGAATTACACTTTTTGTTCTAGAGACATGAACTAGCTGACATTCCTTTTCCGACAGTGTGGTTGTCATTGTCATTGTACTTGATTTCTATTTTTAAAAGATTTTTGCAAAATAATACTATTGCATGTCTTCTCTCCTTCATTCTTCTATTCTAATAGACCCTAAAGAGTATGTCAGCATTTGAAATTTTAGTAATGACAGACTACTGTGAATTTATTCCCTGAGAAGTTGCTTCCTAAAGATTTGTCCATCATGTTTTTCTATCTAGTTGGCAGTATCAGAGTCACCTTCCACACACACATACCCAAACACACACACACACACACACACACACACACACACACGTGTGTGTGTGTGTGTCTCTCTCTCTCTGTGTATGTGTGTGTGTGTGTGTTTCTATCTCCTCTTTTAAATAAGGGTATTAACATGTGGCATGCAGGAACCTCCTGAGGGAGGCACAACATTGCTGTTGAGGTGATTTCAGGCTTGATAACATTATGAGCTTTGGTCAATGGAGTGTGAGAGAATACAACATAGAGAAGCATCTGAGAAGAAAAAACAAAATCAGAAGGCCTTAAATATTACTCAGCTATAAAAAAAGAAAGGCATTATGACATTTGCAGGTAAATGGATAAAACTGGAGACAATCATGCTAAGTGAAATAAGCCAGGCTTCAAAAAGTTAAAGACCAAAATGTTTTCTCTAATATGAAAAAGCGAACCCAAAATGGGGTGGGAGGTACAAAATAGAAGAAAGATCAGTGAAATAGATGAAAGGGAAGGAGGGTTGGGGAAAGAGAATAGGGAAGCACAGTAGAAAGAATCTGACCTAACTTTCCTATACACACATATGAATATACCACAGAGAATCTCGCCATCATGTACATACATAAGACACTAAGTTTAAAACAAACAAATGAACAAAAAAACTATAAGTAAATCACAGAAAGATCAATAGAGTAGAGCAAAGAGAGCTGGAGGAGGGAGGAGGGGAAGAAAAGGGGAAGTTCTGGGGACTGAATTAGAACAAATTATATTCCATGCTTTTATAATTATGCCAAAAGAATCCTATTGTCATGTATAACTAAAAAAAATAAAATATGAAGAGATTCTGCTAGTTTTGTGGGGTCTTTTTGTTTGTTTGCTTGCTTGCTTGAATTTGGAATCCAACCCAGCGGAACTTCACTTGTAAGCTACATCCCCAGACTTATTTATTTATTTATTTATTTATTTATTTATTATTTATTTATTTATTTTCATGAAAGGGTCTCATTAAATTGCTGAGGCTGACCGCCAGCTCATGATCCTTCTGTCTCAGCCTCCCGAGTTGCTGTAATTACAGGTATGTGACACCACACATGGCTTTTTCGATCTTTTACTGGATATCACAAATGCTTGCTCCTTGAGGCTAAAACCAGGAGAGTGAAGACACATGGAGCAGAGCTACAGAGCTTGATCAACAGCCAGTGACACTTGTCATAATTGTGAATATGAAATTGATGTGTTTGTCAGTAACTACCACCCACATTGTAATATTAGAAATAATCAAAATGAAACATTTAAACATATGTAAACTGCAAATTTGAATCCCTCTTAGATGATGTGTCAAGAATGAATAAACATGAAAGTACTAAACAAAAAATAAAAATAAGAGTAAAGTTGTTTAAAAGTCACATTAAATCAAAAGAAGAAAACAATACCCTGAAATCCAAGGGTACCAAAAAGTCTGAGTTCTTTCCCTTTTTGTTGTAATAATTCAAAATTAAGTAAATAGCTTTCTAGAAAACGTAATTACCACCTCTGAGCATCTAAGGAGAGAGCTCTTGTTCCCAGCAGACTCTCCCAGATGAGGGCCATTTTTTTCTTTGATGTGTCAGGTCAGTTATAAAAAGGACATACTTTTGGGTTTCACAACATATAAAATGTCTCTGTCTCCTTTAGCAGTTATGCTCACAATGGCATCTCCCTCTACCTCTGCTGCTGTCCTCTAGTCACCTGTTCACTCTCAAGAATTCAAGCAGGGTGCATAGGCAAAGGAAAGACAGTGGAAAAAATCTGACATAATTTTCCCATGTACATATATGAAAATAACACAGTGAATACCACCATCGTGTACATTCATAAGAATGGCACTATACCTAGAAAAATATATATTCCATGTTTGTATAATTATATCAGAATGGATTCTGCTGTTATATATAATCAAAAAGAACCAATCAACTTAAAAAAATAAAAGATTTCAGGTTATGGTCTCTCATGTAATATACACTTGCCCCTGTCATCATTCTTGATGACTTAAAATAATCATATACACTCACCATCAAAAAAATTACCAAGCTCTTCTTGCTGCTGTACTTCCTCACCTGTAGCATAGTTTGGTTTCATCTAAATTTCTTCTCCCATTCCCACTGAGACACTTTTGCACCATTGTAACTTATTTTCACCACAAATTCAAATTGCAAAGCTCCCATTGAGTGCCATCTCTCATCTTTTCATCTTAATTGCCCTAGAAGCCCCCTAAAATTGAGATGTTTTTACCCCATTGAGTGGTAAACCTTTTGCATTAGTCTTTCTGTTTTCACTCTCCTTTTTACGATCTTACATTTTGATAATTCATCTTTATTATAAGGAGTTTTTTAAGCACTTTCAGTGATGTATTCTCTCCCTTTGCCATACTTGTATGGAAAATTTCAATTGTGGGTAAACTTAAGGATATACATTCTTGTCTAAAATCTATATAACCGAATGCTAACTGTAAATAGTCATATATCCTTAAATCTATGAGCTCAGACCTCAAAGAGACAGCATCTCTGCCCCAAAATAATATCATGTGTCCTAAGTTTTCTTTTCTGGGATTTGATATAAATATTTCATAACTCTGCTTTTAACAAATCCGTTTTTTTACATAGTCTCTTATTTTTCTTAATTTCTTGTGCTGAGTATAATGGCTTCCACTTTGTTCTTAATTTTCTTTTCTTTTTTGGCAGTGTTATTGGAGATTTAACCCAGGATGTTTAAGCAAAGAGCCACATCCCCAACCCTTTTCATTTTTTTTTTTTTTTTTTTTTTATTTTGAGACAGGGTCTTGCTCAGTTGCTTAGGGCCTTGACAAATTACTGAGGCTAGCTTCAAACTTGCAATCATCTTGTCTACCTAGTTACTGGGATTACAGGTGTGCATCATCACTCCTGGCTTATTCTAAATTTTCTGACATTTCTGCCCAGCCATTCTCCACTTCCTGATCTTCTCATTTGCTGTCTTCATGGACAGTAATGCTCATACCCTGGTCATTTCTTCCTTATGCTCTAGATCTAAATTCAGATTACCACCCCTTCAGAGAGCCCTAGCCTGGCCATCTTGCTCAAAGAATTCCTTTATTACTCTGTTAAAGTCTTCTGTTGAATCCTTTACAGAATTAATTACAGTGTGTACTTTCATCCTTCTTTCTCTTTTATACCTTTCTTTGTCTAATCAAACTTTTAAAGAAGAAGACACAGCTAGGATTGTAACTCCAAGGCAGACCACTTGCCTAGCATTATGTGTCCCCAAGTTTGATCCCCAGCATTGCAAAACAAACCAACAACAACTAAAAAGAGGAGGTGTTTGCTGTTTTGTGTTCAGCTATTTACTTATTACCTTGTGCAGTGCCTGACAAGCACTAAAATATGATTCTGATCATAAAATGATGAACTATAGATGAAAAATTCTTGATAATATTTTAGTCATTTTTATCTGTAAACTAAGAGGATAAAATTGCATGATTTTCAAATTATTCTTTGGGATTGTGGTCCACTCCTTAACCCAAGTTGTGAATAACCATACCATGAGATCAGGTGGTAGTTGGATCAACTGGTAACTTGAAAGAATTGTCAATATAAGGCTACTTTTGATGCATCTTCAAGGAAACTTCAGCATCCTCAGCTTACCAAACATTTAAGCTCCCCTTACAAGAAAAATGTTGGGTGGGATAACACTGAAGACACATACTCAAATGTTCCGGAATTCTGGGTCAGTCTCCACATAATTTTACACATAATAAAAATTATCATAATCCTTTTATTCCTGAGAACTAACTGTAAATGTATTCTTTTATCCAAAAGATTAAAGTGAATAAATCCACTCTACTTTCCATGTAAGACATGGGGCCAAAAAAGTAAATAATTTGACATTTAGATTATATAATGCTTGTAATAATTCCAACATCTAGTGTCTTCCTGGTAGAATTTTAAAATATCTTTCTTTGATTTTCTAATGATAGGATTACAATTTCAACTAGCAGGAACTGTCAGAATTTGTAAAAACTATGTTTGTGAACATGCTGTATTTAACCACAATGTATAGCTACCCATACAGATTGATATAAGTTTCTGTTAGAATGTAGGCATTTATGATCGTGGTAATGCAGTGGACAGATCAATTATTTATATTATACTGGAAAGACAAAGGTCAGATGTGAATTAAGATAATTTTTTTTTTCATATTCCCACTGGCTCCCACCAATAAGTGTCATTGATTCATTCTCTCAGAGAAGCTTTCTCCTACTGACAGATCAGGTAGATCTTGAAGTTCAGTGTTCAAAGTTTTAGTTCATAAGGGGTTTGTTCAATTATTCTTTCAATTATTCACTTTATAATAGTTGAGATTAGTATAAAACTAATCCATTAAACAGATATCATAAAGTTTTTACCCCCAATTATTACTTAGCAATTACAAACTCAAATTAATGTAGGAACCAAGTAGATAAAAGCAATAAATAAAACTTCTGGAATTAACAAAAGTTATGTAGAAAGTAACATGACTCATCCATACTCAACTTCACCAATACTGCTGTCAGAATAAGTGAATCTGATGTTAATCAGTCTTATGATGTTTTTGAAAGTAAACTTGGATTATTGCTGTATATATATACATGACTGCATGACCAATGTGATTCTGCAACCTGTACACTCAGAAAAATGAGAAATTATACCCCATCAGATTCAAATGTATGATATGTCAAGATCATTGTACTGTCATGTGTAACTAATTAAAAAAAATTTAGAAAAAAAGAAAAAAAGTAAATTTGGAATACTAGCAACTGCATATGTATGTGTTTATATTTATGCATGTGTATATTTTGTTTACACATGTATTCATTTACCTTTAATCTGTTCAGGAAAACATGTCTTCTGATAGCTATATTCATCACTAGTATACTAGCTAATAGTGACCATGGCAATTTTTAGTGTCTTCCAATAATAAATACCAAAAAATCATTAGAAATGTTATGTGGTTTATAAAATTCAATTTACAAAGAATTATTTTATATAATAATATGTATATGAACTCTACATATTAAATGTAAAAATTGAAGCAACATGTTTCATATATTAATTGTATGATACAAGAATTAGATCTTAAAAGATATAAATTAACACAAATGAATTTTAGCCTTGAAAACTCTATGCATTTATTTCTTTTGCTTTGAATATGATGGATTAAAAAGTATAAAAAGAAGGTGGGTTGCATTAAAGAAATTAAGTTGATGATTAAACTGGGCTATGTGAGAAAAGAAATATAGTAAAAGAGGAAAAAGAAGTAGGCTACACCAGAAACAAGCAAATTCTAGAAAGTCCAAAACATGAAAGAAATTGCAGCCTCAAAAAATGTACTCCCTATTGTTAGTGACACAGAAAATCACCCAGTAAACAACCACTATTCAACAGAAAAACAGGAGGAACAAGTAGAGTGAAGGCTGCTCTGTTCCTACCAGACTGTTCCCCTTATGATGTTTAGTCAGAACATAAAAAGATCTCAGTAGGTAATGAGGAAAGACTTCCCAAAACATGTGTGGAACAGCACATCTGTGTATTTTTAACATTTTGGGGCAGTGCAGTGGAAGATAATGAATAAAAGCTAAGACTATAGAACTAAAGGAGATGAAGGTTTATAGGCAATTAAAATGTAGACATTGAATAACTAAAATGTATATTACAAACTGGGGTATAAATTATCAGCAGTAGTTAAAAAGAGTCTCTTAAAGAGCATTCCAAATGGATATTAGAATTTGAGGAATATTTAACCAATGGTACTTAAGGTTACTTATGTCTACTATAAGGGCATTTACATTTAAATAGAAATAATAGGACTAAACTGCAAATAACAATATTTTAAGGGAAATGGGCCAAATAATAGGGGGAAATTGAGACTAGCAATGATGGTATTTTTCTATTGTTTCCAAAATTATACTAAGTTTAGGATTGTGTCTTCTCTGTAAAGTCAAGGCCAATCTTCTATTGAAAATTTATTACATTTGATACTTATAGATGAAAGTGTAACAGAAGTCCAATAAATTCTCATAATGGAAAAAATCTATTAATATTATATGATATTCATATGAGAAAAAATAAATTAACTTAGAAAAAAGTAGATAACTAAATTTTGTCTAGTAAAGGGTAAAAATGAAAATAAAATTGCCTGGGGTAAAAAGTAGAATTTTCTCATTATTATGATTCTTGCCTTTTCTGGTCATTCGACTTAGAGGTAAAAGGCCAATCATGAATAATCCTCACTAGGATAAGACCATCTATAAGAACTTCAACCTTCCCATTTGTGATGGGTAACTTTATGTGTCAATTTACCATGGTACCATGATATGTGGTCAAATACTAGTCTGGATATTTCCATGAAGGTATTATTTTTAGTGAAAATAAATTTTAAATCTGTAAATCTCGAATAAAATATATCACCCTCCAAAATGTTGGTGGGAACTATCAAATCAGTTGAAAGCCTTAATTAAATATAGAATGAAATATCCCAAAGAAGACAAAATCCTGCCCACAAACAATGTTACACTTAAATTTTAATATCAAATATTTGCTATGCCCCTATCTGCCAGCCTACCCTCCAGATTTTGGAGCTGCAACTTACACACTTGCGTGTGTTTATTCCTTAAAAAAAATTCCTTATTTTCCTTCTATACAAATTTCTATTGATTTTTTTATTCTGTTTTTTTTTAAGAGAATTCTAGGTAATACACAATGTAACATTACTAAAACATTTAAACATATACATCATTATTATAAATGTCATCAGTACAAGTGGATAACAATTGAAATATAAAATTAAATCATTTATATTAGCTTGCAAAGCATTGATATGCTTAAAATGTATAAATCTAACTAGATATTTACAAAACCTACATGAGGTGAGGAGAAAACTGTAATTAAAGAAATCAAAGATGAATTAAATGAAGAGATGGACATTTTTCATGTACAGAAAGATTCAGTATTATCAAGATATTAGTTCTTCCCAACTTGAGCTATAGGCTCATTGTAAGCTCAATCAAAATCCTAGCATTTTGTAGGTAAACTTATTACATAGTTTATACAGAGTCGAAAGACCCTCAGAATTGTGAAAACAATGTAAAAAGAGAAAAAAAAATATTGGAGAAATGATGATACCCTAATTACAGACTTAATATAAAATATAAAAATAAGACAGTGAGGTATTGGTGACAGTACAGAAAAGTAGACCAATAAAGCAAAATATAGAACCCAAAAGTAAACTCATCTAAATATATTCAACATACCTTTGACAAAGGAGCAAAGGCACTACTACAAAGAAAAGACAGTGTTTTCAACAAATAGTGTTAGCACACTGGACATCCACAAGTAAAAGAGAAAAAAAAAAGGGGGGGGGGACAAAAAGCCACACAATGTCATACAAAATTGATCCTAGACCTAAATGTAAAATATGAAACAATACAATTTCTAAAAGACAAGAAAATTTGGATGACATTAGGATTGGATTTTGAATGCAACAATAAAGGCACATCAATGAAAAATTAGTTGATTAGCTGGACTTCATTGAAATTAAAACTTTTGCTCTGTGAAGTAAATTGTTAGGGAATGGGAAGACAAACTACAAACTTGGAGAAAATATTTCCAAAAGGTGTATGTGATAAAGGAATACTATCGAAACCTTACAAAGAAATCTTAATTAACAGGAAGAATATGAAAAACTTCTTTAAAAACCTAAGGGAAAAAAATCTCAGAAATACTTCTCCAAAGATGATCAGCATATGAAAGATGTTCAGATTTATATGTTATAGGTAATTGCAAATTAAAACAGCAATGACATAACACCACATGCATCATCAAAAGCCAAAACACTGACAATCCCAAATGCTGCCAAGGAAGTGGAGAAGCAAGAACTTTCATTTGTTGCCTGTGAAAATGTAAATTTCACAGTCACTTTGAAATGCACTTTGGTAGTTTCTTACAAAACTAAAATTATTTTTATATAATACAAGAATCATGTGTCTTGCTATGTACTTAAATAAGTTGAAGGTTTTATGAACACACAAAAAAAATTTTAAATGTCTTTATTTTAATTAGGTATATATGACAGCAGAATGCATTATGATTCATTGTAATAGCTTTATTCATGACTGCTGAAATTTGGAAGCAACAAAGATGTATTTCAGTAATTAAAGCTATATATAACCTGTGGTATGTCCATACAATGTACAGTGTTAAGAAAAAAATGAGTTTTTAAAAATCTACCTATCTATCTATTTATTTATTTATTTCACCATGAGTAAATGACTAATTCAAAGCAACCAATCTGGACTCCAATAACATAGCACTCTGGAAAAATCAAAACAATGGGCACAATAAAAAAGGTTAGTGGTAGCCAGGGACTGGGGACACAGCACAAGGAATTATTATTATTATCAATAATTAATAAATTATTAATATTATGTTATTAACATAATATGTTAATGCATTGATTAATATCTTATCAATATATTATATTAATAATATGATATAATAATATTAATGATATGACAATATTATTGATAAATGCCCTTATTCATTTGTCAATCTGTAGAATGTACATCAAGAATGAAACCTAATGTAAACTGTAGAGTATGGGTGATAATAACATGTCAATCTAGGTTAATTGTTTGTAAAAAAAATAGTACTGCTGTGATGAAGAATGTTAATAGTGAGAGAAGCTCTGAGTGGGCAAGGCACTGGGGTCTAGGGAAGGAATGCTATATTTTCTCCCCAATTTTTTCTGTAAACTCGAAATGCTTTAAGAATCTATTCCAAATGCCATTGGTCATTAAAAGTTCCACTTACGAGACTACAAGTATCTATGTAGTTATTACCAGCTAAATTTGAGGCCCAAATCAGCAATTAAAATATGAGTTTCCATTAAGTTAAAGGAAAAAATTAGCATCTTAAAGCCAACTGTCATTGCTTGCATTATTTATTCATATATTAATGTGTAATTGGAGATTTTTTGCTGAATAAAGACAAATGCATTTCTTTATTGAAGAACTTACTGTCCAAAGACAGAATGGAAATTTAGAAAAAACTGTTTGCTCAGAGACATCAAAATGATCATTATAATAGAATGAGGTGATTCCACAAATCTTACCATGTGGACAATACTTCTTATTCAGAGTTGTTATACCCAATCATATATTGAGATGAACCACACTGGCTTAATCGTTGGCTTATCTGCTTTTTTAATTTGAAAATTGGGATGAACACATATCTCATCAATATGATGATATTAAACACATGACATTATATTATACTCCAAATATTAAATTGTTTAAATATGGGAAGCAAATTTCTTGAATCTCAAGGAACCCTTAGTAGTCTTCCCAAATTGTTTAACTCCATATAAAAAGCTCTATTCTTTATTTTTTTCCTACATTTTTATTGGTGCATTATAGTTGTACATAATGATGTGAATTGTTGTTACATATTCATATATGCACACAATATAACAATATAATTTGGCCAATATCACTCCTAGCACTTTCCCCCTTCCTCCCTATCTCCCACTCCTTTCCTCTACTGATCTGCACTAACCTTTTTCTTTTTTCCTCTCTAGCTTTTCTATATAAGAGAAAACAAATTAACCTTGACCTTCTGAGTTTGACTTATTTTGCTTAATAGTCTTTAGTTCAAGCATTTTCCTAAAAATGACATAATTTCCTTTTTCTTTGTGGCTAAATAAAACTTTATTTTGTATATATCCCACATTTTCTTTAGCAACTCATCTGTTAATGAGCACCTAGGCTGGTTCCATAGTTTGGCTACTATGAATTGTGCTGCTATACACAGGGGTATGCATATATCACTGTATTATGATGACTTTGATTCTTCAGGATGAAACTGAGAAGTGGTATAGCTAGTCAAATTCAGAAACAAAATTGCAAAGATCACTCTCTCTTCTTGACATTTAAATTTGTTTCAAGTATTCTCTTAACTAGTTCTTGGAGTTCTTTAGTTTTGCTGTTGGGTTTGTTTTGGTTTTCTATTTAGGCCAGGTAAATAGTTTCTCTGGATGTGGTTTAAAGATAAATATGTGTATTAAACCTACTTTTCTCTTTGTGTGTGTGTGTGTGTGTGTGTGTGTGTGTGTGTGTGTGTGGTTTTCCATTAGAGAAGACATTTCCTTGTTGGGGAAATGCAGGATATTAAGATCACACTGAAAACTTATGGCTCACCACTCTCCATTCCTACTTCATGTTTCAAGAGTATGGAACTGTTTCAAAGTTCCCTAAGATACTAGCATCTTATTCCTGTCTGAAGTTATGCATACATTTCTTCTTCCCCTTGTAATGTTCTATCCTCTCTTCCTGGGTTACTTCTTAACTTTGAAATCTTCAGTCTGTGTCTCCTCCATCAGGAAGCTCACCTTCCTTATGCTGAAAACCTCCACTGTTTTTACGTGGGAGCTTCCCAGATAACAGATATATATTTCAAATGACACTTCTAGTTCATGGTACCATATTGAAAATTATTTTAAAAGCTATACTCTTCCTAGTGAGTAAACTTCATGTCTGTCTGGTTAGAGGATACTCTTTCTTTCTTTCTTTCTTTCTTTCTTTCTTTCTTTCTTTCTTCCTTCCTTCCTTCCTTCCTTCCTTCCTTCCTTTCTATCACTGTGTTCCCATGACCTCATACATTCCCTGACCCATAGTAGTTGTTTAGGAAATATTGGATGAATTTAAAAATTAAATGATGGATATTGCTCATCTCAATGAGAGAATTATATTTTATTTAAAATCCAAAATATATTTATTAACAATCACAATTTAACAGAGAATTTAATGTCCTAACCATGATTCCTCCTCCATCTTTCCAGTTCTCTTTAACTTAAATAAGAACCTGGTTTATGCATGCAGTTTCTACTAGCTGAGGAGTCAGTGTAATAGAAATGCATTAATGCAAGCGGGATTTGCCTAGACATCAATAAACTCAAAAGGCTCCCTGTGGGCTACTTGTAGTGTCAATAAAGGCTAGTAATTACTTGCTCCTTTGAGCATTTTAGATCCAACCCCTTAGTTCATTCTATTGCACAGAAGCAGCTGTAGAACTCAGAGATTCTTAACTTCCTAAACCCTGGGTGGAGAATGGCAAGCACTGGCTGAAACTTCCTCAGGTTTTAAGAGTCCCTCGCCCCCATCTTACTCCTTTCACATCACTGCCCTTCCCCACTTGCTAAGCAAGAGCTCTACCACAGATCCATATCCCTAAGACCTGGGAATTTTAAATAAGGTGATGGTTATTGTTATTTCAAGCTGCCTGGGAAGGAGTAACTTAGAACATTCTCTCTTACCCTTTGCTGGTAAAGGAGTGGTGGTGGGCCTCACCATTTCCAGTCAGGGAAACATGTAAATTCCAATGACCAAGAATGACCTGCATCTGCCTGACAATACAATAGAAGAAGGAAAATGCTAGGAAGTAGAACAGAGTGAAAACCAGAGATCAAGTAAGTACCAATGAGACCTTCAGAGAGGATCTTGCCCTTCCTTCTTTCCTTCCTAGCTTTCCTCTTTCCCGAGACTGTGAATGTGTTTGTAGGTGTGCTTGATTTTAAGATAGGTCCGTGGTAGCTACTTTTTCTCAGATATCTGTTTCTCCGCAGTGAAGTTTAAGTGGTATTGGAGTTTCCTTGACTTCTTCTTGAGGAGTTTCCAAATGACAATAGGAGAGTCACATAAATATCTATAAAGTTTCTAATTACAGCTCCGTCATCACTTGTTTCTTGAAGATCTTGAACCAGGGTCTTCTTCGTCCACCACTTATTCTGAGTGATCTAATTGAGTCATTTGTATTTGTGATTTCTACATCGAGCTGTGCATGGAATAATAAGCGTTCGTCCTCCTTGTTCCTCTTTACTGCTGGGTTTCACACTACCTCAAAGGGCGTGTATTGCCAGTGCGAGTGTGTATGTTTAGCAAAGACGCTTGGAAGAAGCTATCCCTCTGGCAAATTCCCCTTCCCCCCCCTCCCCCCAGCCCAGCTCTATTCACAGCATTCTTGGGCGGGACGCTTTCCTAATCTCTTCTCTGTAAAGGTGCTCTCTCCATGTAAATGCCAACACACTAACATCCGGATCCAGAGAGCTGACGCTTTGGTGTCCTAGGATGTAGTGCGCGTATGTCTGTGTGTGTGTGTGTGTGTGTGTGTGTACGAGAGCGCGCGCGCAGACGACAGTGAGCTTCCTCTCCAGGCACAGTGCAGACAGAGCCCGCGACATTACTATCCAAGCAGCCTCCAGCAACGCGAGGCAACTGCAGCCTCCGCCCACTCAGCCCAGTGATTGGCTGGTTTTGCTCATCATTTCCCTGCTAGCAAGAGGGAAGGGCCAGTGACGCCCCCGAACCCAGCTGCAGAAGCCGCCGCCACCTCCAATGCACAAGGTGTCACATCTGAAAAGAAACCTGAGCCCCAGGGAGGCGGGCGCGGAGCGACCCAGGCCGGGCTGGCGCTAACCGCGCGGGAGGGCTCCTGGCAGCGCTGGAGGACCAGAGGCAGCTCCGTCGCAGAGGACCTTAGCGACCTGATCCTAGGATCCCGGCTCCACGCTCTCCTCGCCTTTTTCAGACCCCCCCACCACCGGTCTAATTCTCCAAAACGGAGCCTTTATATCGAGAGAAGGTGCGGGAGCTGGGGCAACCAGGACTTTCGCGGGCACCCAAGATGCGCTCCATTAGGAAGAGGTGGACGATCTGCACTATAAGTCTGCTCCTGATCTTTTATAAGACAAAAGAAATAGCAAGAACTGAGGAGCACCAGGAGACGCAACTCATTGGGTAAATTCAAAGCTTCATTTCAGGATATGACTCAAAGTCAAGCCATAAATGAAATGTGCATAGAGTGATGGTTGTGATACTGTATTTGAGCTTGTGTGTGGCTTCTCTCGTGATTTAAATAACAAAGGCTGTTGTTGAGGTGTGTGTGTGCTTCTCTACGCTGTTCCCAGTAGGAGTTCAACTTGCCCTGTGCGGTAGTGACAATTGTTATCCAGTGCCGGTTGTTCGCACGCCAAAGGAGAAGTCACTGCAGAAGTGTCAACAAAGAACGTGCCCTTGTCCTTTTAATCCGTGGGCAAAACTCAAGCGAGATATCTTTATTCACCAAACGGTTGCCCTTCCTTCTTTCTCTGCCCTGTCACTCTAGGGAGATACTAGAGAAAGCTGGTTTCCTGAAAAGATGAAGTTTAAAGCCCACTAAGGAGGAAATCCGTCTTTTCTTTTTCTTTCCCTTTTTTTTTTTTTTGACATTGGACAGATTTGTGCATTTTAATTTGAATTAGTAAATCCAGCACCACCACGTAAAACGCATAAGCGTCCTGGATAGAGTTTTAGAAGGAAACTGGGTACTTCATCTTAACAGGCAATATTTCTGTTATTTCTTTAGTTTTGTCTCTAATTGAGTTCAGAATCTCCCCACCCCATTAAGTTCTCAAAATATCACACTTCCTTCCTCCCTCCTTCTGGGCTCTGTGCCTTTGAAGTTAACCCAGGGGGTGGTGCAACTTTGTGTTGGGGACATAGCTTGGAAGCGATTTTCTGAGGATGTGAACCTGGTTGTCAACTCTGTTCAAAGTCTTGTTTCGGAAATCCTCCCTAGTCCGGAGGCGTCCACTGTGGGAAACTCTACTCTAGCAAAGATTCCCTTCTGGTTTTTATTTTCTCTGACACTATTGAAATTGAGTGTCACTATTGAATGAGAACTTGCCTGTGTGTGTGTGTGTGTGTGTGTGTGTGTGTGTTTATAGCACTGCCAAAATATACTTTTAAACTTCATGCAGCCCATTTAATATTCCTGTTCCTCCCTAATTAACGAGTATTTAAGTGCGAAACGCACATTTATCCTTACAGAAGGCATTGCTATTCTATAAAAACCGGGATAACAGTAGTACAGCCAAAAGAGACTGGAAAAAAAGAAAAGCAAATAAAGAATGGGCTGAATGGTTGTTATACATCAACAAATCTGTTCAGGATCTGTTCATTTGGAGAAAGAAAAAAAAATTAAATAAAAGAATCCTCTGAGATCCTTTACACAGGAGTGGGTGGTTTGAAAATTCAGTCATAACAGTTGTCAGAAAGGAGGACTTTGGTGTCTTAGGACTGGGCGGCAGGGTGAGCAATCTCTGGTGACCTGTGCTTGCCAGGCAGACAAAGAGGTCTTTAGCAAGGTGGTGATCCCGCACGTGGGGGCTCTGATAATAGGCGGAGGCTGGAGTGTGAAGGTCGAGGCTCTTTGTTCCTTTCCACGTTGGTGGGCTCTGAAGATAAGTCTGTGTGGAGACAAAGCGGCCAAGCCCAGAAAGGACTCTGAGGGTTTGGGACCTTGGATGGCAACCCTGGAGAGCAGGAGTGGGAGGGGTGGATGTGGGAAGGGGGGCGCCAGATCCTAAGGAAGCGTCCTTTCTGAGCCGCCCTAAACTGCAGGCGGGAAGAAGGAACGCGCTATCAGTCCTTTTAGGGGAATTGACAGACCCATTACAGTTCATATGACACAGGAGACGTTTCTTCTGTGGCCCTTTACTGGATGCTGAGGGCAGTGGACGCAGCCCTGGGCGCTGAGGAAGAAGAGGCGGGCACCGGCGCAGCGGTTGGGCTAGCCGGACTGAGCTCTTCTCCGCACCCTTTCCAAGCAGAGCTGAGGGTTCAGTTCTTTGAGAAGGCATGGGGCGGGCACTTGAGTTAACCAAACAGGAAGAGTGGTGCGCATTGGATCTGTCCCCAGTGAGCTAGCAGCCAGGGTAGGAGAATCAGCGAGAAAACGGGGGAAATCTGTTTTTGCAGGGATCAGACTCCCTTCGTTTAAAACAACAACAAAAAAATCACTTTCAGTGCTTGGCGGCAACCCATTCGGTCCTCCTTAATTAAAACCTGCAATTTCAGTCCCTTGGGGCAAGGCAAAAAGCTGGCTGCAGGCGTCACTCTCACACCCCTGCCCCTAAGTGTCCCAGCTGCTGTGCCGCCTGGGCTTCCTGCCCCAGACGTTGCTCTGAGCAATTCCAGAACGGTAGTTATAGTGTCCCTGAGAGCCCATTGCCTTTTCCCCAGAAGGAAACGTTCAGTAGAAAAGCTCGTGATACAAACTCGTGGTTTTCTTTCAAATCCCAAAGAGTGCTTCTGGTAGCGGAGTTGACTCATCAGACTATCTAATAATGTCATTGACTCTTTTTACTCAAGTCTTGAGGGGAGGCCGGGCTTTATTTTATTTTTTAAATGAGTTTAAACTAAACTGGATGTTGGTGCCAAAAGCTCAGATCAGTACTTAATTTCAAAGTAAAGTAACAGTTTCTGGCCTTTGGGGGGCACTGCGTCCCTTGCAGGTGGGCAGTAGTTGCAGTTACAGGAGTCCCATAGCCCTTTAATATTACAACATCCCACCAAATATATATTTAGGTTTCCTGCTACCACCCCCCCCCCCGCCACCCACAGGCAAGCATCTATTCGACCCCTTTCCTCTTTTAACGGAGTCCCATCTAGAGATAACGTAGCATTACTCTCCTTGAGCAGTCATTCTCTGCAGAGGGCAAAAGAAGACCAGCACAACTTTTCGATTAAACATCCACGTTTTCATATGTCCAAAGGAACACTAGGAGTATGTTTTTAATAAGGAATTATTCTAGAATAGGTCAAGTGATAAAAGAACTTATGTGATTGATTAACTCAAAGAATTGCAAAGAACTCATGTGATTGTTATAACTTAATAAAGTTTAAGTCAAAAGGCATTGGTTATATTAGTATTCTAGCCTTGACAGGCTTCTACCCCGCCCTCCCCCCACACACACCTTAATGGCACTGAAAGTTGTGGGGTAATATGACTCCCACAGGTAAAATACATGATATGCTCCTTTAATGTGACAAAAACTGTAACAAACTTTAATGTGATATAGATGTTTGATTGTTATACTTAAAACTTGCTACACATGATTTTCCTGGTTGACCACAAAAGACACTTTAACTTACATTTCTTATCTGGAGATTTCCTTTATAATAGGCTTATTACTGAGGTTATATTACTAAGTTATCAAACATATTGTGAAATTGGTGATAAAATTGATGGTGAAGACAAGTATTCAGAGTATTACTATTGTCAGCCAAGGTAGTTTCAATTTATTCTAGGGTAGAATATACTCTTGTAAATTAGGAATTCTAGAATTTGCACTTACTTCCCATGTTACATTTGCAATTCTGCCAAAACCCATAAGCAATAAGTTAAGTAGAACATCTCATCTTTATTTTCAGTTGTTTGGTACCTATGTAATAACTAAAAACCCCAAATCGCCTGCTGTTTGTGTTCAACCTTAGTTTGATGTGAGTTCTTTTCTTTTAAATGACTTTTAAAACTTTAAATTAGGGAGGAAGTTTAGCCTAGCCCTAAGGGAAAATATTCATTTTGAAACCAAGTTATGAAGAGTTTCATCAGGCTTGAATGCAGGGCTTTGGGGATCAAGTTTCCAGAAAAGAATTAACTCATATTTGTTATGAACTGCAGAACGAAAATGGATAAATTGTGGTAAAGCCTGGAAATTCATATCAAAAGAGAAAAAAAATATTTTAGATCCTAGGTAACAAAATAATGATTAGTTTAATCTTAGAGATGACTGTCTTCCTGGGTTTTTTTCAGTTATAAGCAAGAATAATGTATAATATATTGCTTTATGAGTGATTTATCTAATGTGTTTTCTATTTTGCCTTTAAAAGCACATATTAAATATTTTGGTAGATAGTCCTATGCAAAACATGTTTGTGGTGCAGCTGTTCAAAAGTCATGTCCAATCTGGAATACGAAATAAGCAGTGGGTGGTGACATCCTTCATGCCTTACATTCACAGGAAGGAAGTCTTTTCTAAGATAGAATGCTACCAAGGCCACATGTGAAAAATCTCTTGGGACTTATTGAACTTTATACACAAAAATTTTGCCCTAGAATCTCAGACTACACTGAGCTTGGCCATCTCCCACATGAATTCTGTTGACTATAAGGGAAAAGTGTCACTACTTGTAGATAATCCCATTCAAATTTCTTTCCCAGTCACTAACATCTGATGTTTGGCCTATCATTAGTTAAATATACACAATTCAAACAGAGCAAGATGGTAACATTTTATTCATATACAACTAATCTAAACTTTTAAAATTGCTCCTGAAATTTTGGTGGTCCTGAAAAGGCTCCATGTAAGTAAGTACCTCCTAACAATCATTGTACAGATAAAAATGCATCCACATGTCAATGCAACAGTCTCCTATAGATGTAAAAAGTGCAACCATGTGTATCTGTACTTCTATGAAGATAAGTTAGTATCAGAAATAATTATTATAATCATAGCAAACTATGTAGCATTATTCTTCTTGAGCAGTCATTCTCTGCAGAGGGCAACTAAGAAAGATGATATCGACAGGGTAATTGTTAATGAGGAAGATTGGAAAGATCCCTCCTTCCACTAAAAAAAAAAATGATAATTTATGCTTATGCTCTTAAAGGCACATCTTCAAAAATGTAAAAGTTAACTTCTGTACATGTTCACATTATCATTTACATGCAATTATTATCATTAAACATGCAATATGAAGACTGACTTCTGGGCCATGGAGTAGTGAAAAAAACACTCCTGTTTCCTTGCATCCTAAATGACCTCTGTAAAATGATTATTATTAGCCATGCTCAGGCATGCAAATGTATCATTTTCATCAGTAGGAGAGTTTAAATATTAATTTTTATAGAGTTCCAAATTTCACAAGGAGTGGCTTCATCTGATGCTTTGAGATGCTTCAAATTTAAACTACATGTTTAAAAAAGAATGCAAACCAAAATACCAAACTATCAGCATCCAATTATGGAATTCATCCAACAGCTGTTACACAAGCAATGTTTCCATTGATAGTAGGAGAGGATTGCCTACATAATAAACACAAATTGAGACTTTGTGATTGAACAAATAGTCATGTTACTTTTTAACTCTGCTTTTGAGATTCTAAGAAATTTTAAAAGTGACATGTAAATAAATAAATTTACATACTGAGTTGGCTATGTCTTTTTTTATGTTCCATAATAATTGGCTTTTTCTCTGAATCTGATACATATATAAAGTGCCAAGAGAATAGCATATTGAAAAATAAGTTGTTTAGCTATGTTTAAATGATATAACTGATAACAGTGCTGTCTCTCGCCATCATCATTACCTCCAGATAATCAACACACCATGCCCATGTGATACTAGCTGACAATACTGATTGAAAGGAGATAGTTTTTTTTTTTTTTTTTTTTTTTAACACAGCAGAAATTATCAAAAGTCATGCTTACTGATGGGTTTCTTCATACTATAATCCCTGTCTTTCAACCATTACCTACTATCAGGAAATTATCTTATTGTTGAGAAAATGTTTTGATACCAATTTTTTAAATTAGCATTTCAATAATGCTTTATAAATTACTTTTTAATACAGAGAACCACTTGTTTCTCAGTTATTCTTGTAACATCTTTCATCATGCTTATACGTTCCTTCAAAACTGCAGAAAAAATTATATCTAATTTTTCACCACTATGATTAATCAAATTAGGTACTGTTCGACTTAGACAAAATTCTAACTTTAAATTAGGTATTGTGAAACTTAGACAAAATTCTAACTTTCATAAAACTGTCATTTTTGTTTTGTTTCAGGGATGGTGAATTGTGTTTGAGCCGATCACTTGTGAATAGTTCTGATAAAATCATTCGAAAGGCTGGAACGACAATCTTCCAGCACTCTGTGGAAGGTTGGAAAATCAATTCCTCTTTGGTCCTGGAGATAAGGTGAGTTTCTTTAATAAGGCACAATTTCACATCATGTTCTCAAATAGGTTGGTCTTGCAAACTAATATGAACACTTGAGCAGTGATACAGCTATATTTAATGCTGTTCATTGAAGAACTTGAAACCATAAAATAAAATAATTAAATAGTCATAAATTTAAAGGTAAATATGTAAGTTTCAAATATATATGTCTTTTAATTAATGGAACAAAATAGTCAATAAGGTACAAGTACTTAATATGCTTAATTACTGAGGATGGACATATATTTTGAGAATACTGATCTCTATTTAGACCTCATTTGATCCTGTGTTTTCTCATCAAGATGTGAAAATAGGGACTACTCAACTCCTATTTTGATGATCATTAAAAATATATCTGACTTTATCTTTTAAATGGTTACATCTGTATGAGTATAAAATGGATAAAAACCAGAAAATAAACTTATAGATTCTGTTTTATTTTTTATAATACATGGTATTTTAGCCAAAATAGACTTGAAATCAAGCTTAGTTGCCTACATGTATCCATTAAGTTATTTTCTTCTATTATAATCCTGTTACTAGTAAGAAATCGCCTAATTATGGATATTACTTCTCTTTATCTTTTCATTACATTTCTGTTAGATGAAGTCTAAATTTAGAGTATTTCAGTAAATCATAACTCTAAAATTTCTAAAGAATACATCCTTTACATAATAAAACCACTGAATTTTTCTAGTATCAAATGTTTATTACACAATGGCTGAATATTAATGCAAATACTTTGTAAGTGTAGCTTCTTCATTAGAAGAAAATGGGTTGGTTTATCTACCCAGGTTTCTGCCTACTCACTTCTTGGTTCCTAACTACACACAAGGTGGACCGTAAACAAGGTTAGGGGAGAGTCTATTACAACTATCTTGAGAGTATGTATAGCCATTCATAGAATGCATTTCAGCAAAGACACTCACTGTAAGTTGAAATATACTTGAAAGATGTCTGGAAGTTTAAAAAATGATGGCAGGGAAATGCAGAAAAAGTTAGGCAACTTTGTGTTAAAGGTTTGGAAGTGACTGGAAAGGAAATAGGAATCAATTTACAGTACTGCCCAGTGATATAAGTTTGGTTGCTTTTAGTTTAGGGGGAGCTTTGTATATTTTCTTGATCTACTATAAAATGAGGAGATGTGTAGAGACTAATGACTTTATTAATTGGTGCCCCCTGGTAAGATCATGGCTTTTAAGGACAATTTGTTTTCACTTAGATAGGGAAAGTAATTTCAAGCCAATATTAAAGATCAAGAGATTCCAAGCACCCGCATTCTTCCTGAGAGAGGTTTTGTTAAGTGGTGAGGAGCATGATGTCTACAGCTTGACATATTTATGTCCTTGGCTCTGTTCTCTCATGATCTCTGCATACTGTTTTCCTTTCTGCCTCAGACCACCAGCTCCTATTTGAATTTAGATACTCTGCAACAAGTGAGATAATTATGAGAAATGAGGTAGCAGAAGACCATAAGACCAGATATAATTAAAAAGATTCATATTTCTTGGAGGCACATTGGAAAAAAACCATAAATATGGTTAAATAAAAAGGAAGAAAATTGATTGATGAATAAGCATATCTGGAAAGAGAACTTTCATTGAATGGTTTAGCAAGAAGAAAGCCAACTAGGTTAGACTATACAAATCAGGTAAAGCAAAATAGTGAAAGAAAGTTAAGTAAATAAGAAAATTATAATAGTTTAATTAACATATATAGCCAAGCTAAATGATGTTGGGTAAATGAAAATCTAGCAAGTGAATTAAAGAGTTGACACTAGTTTGATTAGTATATTCAGCTATGCCTTCCTAATATCTATAAAAAGTGAATCTTATAAATGTTCATATGACACTATAGATTTTGTTCTCATTACGATACTCAAGGTAAAGGCGTTAAACATAAGCTGACCTAAGAAATGCACTTATTGCAACTTTACAAATTCATGAGAGTTACATTTATATTTTTGAGTTGCTTTAGATGTTGTGAATTCATCTGTGAACTTTGTACTGAGAGATGATTTATTTTATTATATCCAATTCTTGTGGTTTGACTTTTTTCATATTTTTCTCATTTTTATATATCAAATAAATTCTAAAGAAATACAAATGCCAAATATAGATATGTAGAAATGTATGAGTTTAGTTAATTATGAGAAGAGCTTAGGACTTCAAAAATTTATAGAATATTTTAAATTCTTAGTATAATATATATCAAGTTTTCCAAACAGGTAAGGTATATGGGTTAACTAAACATGATAGCAAATTTATATTTGCTTACCTGTCAAAAATAATTTGGTAGTGCATGCATATATTTGCTTTAGGAAAAGGATTATACCATCTTTTTCCTAGTTTTCATATTAAGTGATCTGTATAGGTAATTGTAGGTCATGAAGCATATTAGTAACAAAGTAAAGACTCAAATTCTATCTTGTCTGACAGGTTCATATTGAACCAGTCTTGTTATAAAACAAATTTCTAGGATGTTTATGTTTTGATACTAAAAATATGAACAATTAGCATGCATATTTATGGACAACATCATGGCACTTTTTGTGCTGAAATAATAGAATATTATTTACCCAATATTCTGTGTCAAGTGTCAAAACATGGCCTAGTGTATAAATTAAATAAAAATGCTTTTCTTCAAGGTTTTGGGCACAATTTTGCATTTTATTTGGTTGTAATTGTTTATAATATTTCTTTTTATACTGGAATATCTTCCCTATAACAGTTAGACCTTAAGTTCAGAAGTATCAACTATTTACAGAATGTTCTTTTAGACCTCTGAGGCAAATTTTCTTGTAGAAATAATCCTTTGAAAAAATGTGTGGTCTAATTATCTTTGTAGGCATAATAAACCATTAATCCTTTTTTAAGGTTTTTTTTTCTTTTTACTGAACTGTTGTATTATGATGTATAATATATATTATTTTCAACTTGTGATGTGTTCCATCTGAAAGTTTTGTCAAAAAATACTTTCTGATGGGGTTTATGCTATTTATTCTAAATTTTAGATGCTAGAGCATGCATGGTTGTTGACAAGAAACCTATAGAAAAAAAAATAAAAGAATGGCATCTGGTGATAGGTTAGCTATATTTAACATTTCACAAGTGAAAACAAGGTTTAGTAAATTAATGCTCCAGAACTCTGCAGCTGCTATTTCAATGATGGGTGATGCTGAAAGGGAAGTTCTAGTTGAAAATTCAGTTGAAAAGTTTCAGTATAGAATCTATTCCTGTCAGTTTAACAGTCTAAACCAACCCTTCATCTTAAGCCAACATTGCCTAACGAAAGATAGTTTTTATGACTAAGATTTTTAGTCCCACTGAAAGTGAAACATGGTTTCAGATTTTTTTCAGTTATCTTTAACATTAAAACAGTTGCTGAATCTAGATGTTTACTTATCTAAAGAGGTTTCATAAGGATCACCAAATGACCACAGAAAACCTAAGAGGAATCTCCTGTTGTTCTTTGAAGGCCTCCACAGAAAGCACAACCCATGCTTTGAATACCTGATAGTAACTTGACCACATATTAGGAAAACTTGTACTGGTACAGCCTATTAAACATTTTTTTTTTTTGACTCATGTTTCTTTAATGCTCAGATGTTAATTGAGTTTTCTTTTTTCTTTGCTCTGAAGTAATTTTGTTTACCCTGCTGTTAAACTCATATCAATTTTGTCTGAACAAAAGCATATATATCTCCTTGGTGATACTTAGAGTGCTGCTTCATTTACCTTAATACAAGAACTTTTGATGCTTCCAATGACATTTAGCTAATACATGTAAATACAAGTTTTATTTATTTATTTTTATTTGTCTTTTTTCTCCTCACATATTTATAGTCTGAACCACAACTCGACTTAGCAAATCCACAGAGCTTGTTATGGTCCATTGCATCTATAATCTAAAAAATGCCTTCAGCCTGCCACAGGGAAGAAATAAACTAACCTCTCCTGTTTCTGAAGAGTATTAAGCACTTAAGTCATGATATTACTCACTCCTAGTAATTCTTTAGTCTTTCATACAGTTATATCAGGAATCTATATCAATTTTTTTCTCTGCATTGCTTAAAGCCCTAAAATAAAAATTACATGTTAAAAGTGTGGGTCAGTATAAGAACAAGCTGCAGTTGTTTAAGGTTTCCTTTCCTTTTTTTTTTGGTTTAAAAAGGTCAATTCTACACCCCTCAAAAAATTGTTTTGAATTTTATCTAAGTAACTTTTACATGTTGATTCTTTGATTAATCTATATGAATTGAGTTTTTATTGCTTTGAAAAGCACTTTTACTATTTTTACTGCTATCATTAAGGGAATAAAACACTGCTGACCCTATGATACAAATTGGAAGGATATATTACCACTTGCACTTAATATTTTTTTATTTCATTAAACACTCTTTTCTTCCAATTGTGAGTTAAAATAACATTTTAACTTTGCTCAACTCTTATAGTCTGATTTTTGTATAATTTTTCCAAGATGTTTTATGTTTCCAATAAAACAAAGATGTTTAATTATACTTAATAATTTAGAAGATGTGTACAGTTTTTTTTTGCTAATTTTTTATTACATGGAAAATGTACCAATAATGGAAAGTCCCTCTTTCTACTACTTGATAGATATGTGTCAACTTTTTTGATGCAATAAAAAGAATTTTCCCTTTGGATTTCCATGATAAAGAATTTCTTGTCTGAACTTCTAACCTACTCAACTCAAGCTTGCAAACATGTCAGTACTTGTGTGAATACATTTTCAAATACATCTACAGCAACCTACTTAAGTATGTTCAAAGGAAAATGATAGCATCACCTAGTTAGATGATTTCCCCACATCCGTGCAGTTTTTATTTTAGAGGCTGCCCTGTCGTTTTCACAGGAAATGAGAACATTTTTGTTGAAATCCAGGTGTCAAAGTATTTACTTACTTTTCCAAAAAGACAAATAAATGTTAGTTAATAAGTATGTATAAAAGCTTCTTTATGATTTCACTTTTGGTGTTAGGTGCTAGTTGTTAACATATTTTTTTTATCACTTGAAAATGCAAATTTATAATACTCTCCAATATGCAACATAGGAGTGAAATTTTCTGATACTTTCTTGTTAGTATATGCTTTGTAGTCCATGGATCAAATAATGTCAAATTATTGAAGACGAGGTTCATAATTTTTTTTTTGACAATAGAATTTTCTAAAAAATTTACTAGAGTCCTATAGTGATTTCTTCTAGTTAGTTTCAGGTATAAATAACTCCAAATATCTGCTGAGCCTGGTTCTTATGCTTTTAGTCTCCTCTAATTCTTCTGAACTCTCTCTCCTTTTCCTCAATTTAATGATAGCCATCCTTACTTCATTTGAGTCTATAGTCTTACATGGAAAGGCAATACCCTTTGTGTTGTTGAGATGTCTTCAATTTATAGTCACATCTCTCACTAATTGGGATACACAAACATTTGGGAGGTACAAATTACTAGACTCTCATATATTTCAGAATACACACCCAGATACAGTCCCTTTCATCCCAGCTTCTAACTTAGCTATGACTTAGCCTGACTTCATCTCTTTTAATGCTTTTCTAAAAGGAGAAACCAGCATAGTGCAACAAATAGACTCTTTTAATCAGTTTTCCAAGGCAACAAATTTATTAGATATAAGGCTCAACTTTCAAATTATGACAGGCAGATGATGCACTGCCTGCTCATGCCAAGGTTTGCCAATTTCTAGGAAGTGATCTGTATGCATTTTGTTTTCATTTTCTATCTTCTAAATATTTAGCATATGCATATAATTTATGTTTGTATAACATCTCACATTGTGACTAATTTATAGATTAGGTATTGGATAAGCTAAGCTTCCATAAAAAAGATTTCCTCAAAATTCAGTGGCCAAACAAATTGGAAGGGAAGTTTCTTTCTCTTTTATATGATCATGTCCATGATCCACTCATACCCCCCTTCTAGGAAACTTAACTCTTATGACCAAACCAAGCTGTACTTGGAGATGTTCTGGATGACCATCCATGACATGTAAAAGTTTGAAGGTTCAACACTAAAAGTCAGATGGGAGGAAAGGTCAATAAGGAAAAATAAGCTACCTCTGCCATATATAATCCAGTGCTATGTCAATTCATCTTCTCCTTTATCCATTTTACTTCCTGGGGTCCTAAGCTTAGAAGAAATTTTTCATATAAATTTAGTGCTATAGTTTTAATTTTTCTTCAAATATTGTAAAATATAAGTGTCTTGGATAACTACATATGTTTACTGTAAAGTTTATTCTTCTTAAGTACAATCTATGATCGAAATAAAAGTACATTCAAGTTATTTCTAATCTTCATAGCCAAACAACATTAAACAAAATAAATGACTATTTAGAAAAAACTAGTAGAATATTTCATTTTGTAAAATCAAGTGACTGCTGTATTTAATAGTTTGTTTTTTAGCACATTTTGATAAATGAAGTATTTTTTTTTGCTCCACAAATGGGTGTATATACTATACATCTTTACAAAGCCATTGTAAATTTCTGCATGAAAGATTTTAAGAAATATACTCCACTTCCTATAAAATCTACTTAATTGGTTGGTTTGATTACCACTAATAATTTAAGGTTAGTAGTATACCTGTTGACATTTCAAATGTTACTTTGCAAATGATGTAACCAGTTCTTGGATATGTTGTCATTAATGTTAAATCTTGCTTGTATTTCACATGCAGGAAGAATATTCTTCGTTTCTTAGATGCTGAACGAGATGTCTCAGTAGTCAAGAGCAGTTTTAAGCCTGGTGATGTCATTCACTATGTGCTTGACAGGCGCCGGACATTAAATATTTCTCACGATCTACATAGCCTCCTACCTGAAGTTTCGCCAATGAAAAACCGCAGGTTTAAGACTTGTGCAGTTGTTGGAAATTCTGGCATTCTGCTAGACAGTGAATGTGGAAAGGAGATTGACAGTCATGATTTTGTAATAAGGTGAGCTTCCTCATTTTACTTAATAATAAAAAAATGATGAAAAGTTGGAATTTAATATTAAGTATTACTGAGAACTCAAACATTTATCTAAAATGTTATTTTGTGTATTGTATCCTAACCTATATTTACCTTGGATAGAATATTAAAATGACTGTACTCATTTTAATGTTCAATGAGGTGATCTCATTGTAGCAATGATTCACAGCTTGGGGAGACAGAAAGCAAGTAACCATTTCATTAAATTTAAAACTAACATAATCACTCATATTTGTATTCATTAGTTTTGTATAAGTTCATTTATTGTATAAAGATTATGAACATTGCTCTGCCAAAGATTATGAACATTGCTCTGCAGTGATGAGATAGATGTAAGCTGTTTTTACTTTTTTATTTAGCGGATTCTAAGGATATAGTCATTATCAGGTTTATATTTGATATCCAAGTGAAATTGCTTCTTATTCATTATTTTCAGTATTTGTGTATGTTAGCATATTTTAGCTTTTGAGATTTCTCACATAATTGAACATGTCTGTTTGGTCTTCATTGGTGTTTATTAAATATTGGATGAATTATGGTTTACTTTTTATTAGCTGAAAAAAATTAACAGTAGATAAGTAATTATATCATAACTATTAGTAATTTTTAATTTTCAGTTGTTATATCCATATGGGTTTTGACTTGTTTTAGTTGTTTATAAAAATTATTGAGTGAAGGGCTGAGGTTTTGGCTCAGTGGTAGAGTGCTCACCTAGCACATGTGAGGCCCTAGGTTCAATCCTCAGCACCACATAAAAATAAGTAAATAAAATAAAAGCATTGTGTCCAACTACAACTAAAAAATTAATATTTAAAAAAATTATTGAGTGAAACATACATATATGCAAGAGTGTGGTATAAAGATATATAGTAAAATATGCTGAGCTGACAAATTGACAAATATTTGAATCCCTTTAAAATATGATGTGAAAATATAACTCTTAAAAATTTATATTTTTTTACTTAAAAATATAGTTATTAATTACATATGCATTGACCATAATTAGGCTACTACTTAAAAAAAAACAGTAGTAGCTGTGAAACAATCCCATTGAGCATTATCAGGTGAGCACAATTTACAATAACAAACATGGCTGTGAACATTTTATTTCATTGTCTTCTCTGTCAATTGCCTGGTCAGATTCTGATTTGTAATGAGTTGGACATTTAAACATATAGACTCTTAAATTGAGTAGAAAAATTTCATCAACATGTAAATATGCAAAAAGAAATTGTATACAAAAAGGAGAAAGAATATTAGAAGAGGAAATGAAAATGGAAGTAGAACAAATGAGTTTCAAACATACATGTCTTTGTGGTAAGTGACAAAAATGCAAGACTTCGAGATTTCTGAAATGAAAAAAATATCAGGGCAGCTAGAATAAAGAAGCAAAATTTTAAGGTACATTAGAAATTGCTGCAAAATAAAGAATGGTATTTTAAAATGTGATTATTACTGGATGAAAACGCTCAAAATGTGGCTCACTTCTTGCTCCTGTGTCTCTTTAAGCTTTGACAATGAGGCCTAGCTAAGCTTTTAGATTCAACCCTACTTCTGACTCTAGAATTAAGACTCTTATTATCTGTGGGCAATGAGAAGGGCCTGATGGAAGTTATCCTTTAATATCAGTTTATTAATATTATTTTCTACTCAGACTCCTTTACTTCAATTTCTATTGATTAGGTTCTTTGCATTGTTCCAATTCAAAAGTTATTGAGTTACCTATCTTTTTTTTTTTGAGAGAGAGAGAGAATTTTTTAATATTTATTCTTTAGTTTTTCGGCGGACACAACATCTTTGTTTGTATGTGATGCTGAGGATCGAACCTGGGCTGCACGCATGCCAGGCGAGCGCGCTACCGCTTGAGCCACATCCCCAGCCCAGCTACATATCTTTCATTTCATTAAATGTCTAGTGAATGGATTCCTATATTCTTTCTGGAATGCCCTAAGAATCACCAGTAACTGTCCTTATTTTGTAAGACAGTCTTTCATATTCATTTTTCCTGCATCTGTTTCCTAGAAGCTATACATTCTGCACTGTAGCTCACTTTCCTGAAGTTGGCTTTGACCAATCTGTAGGTTTCGAGACTCTTGGGTCCTCATCCATCTGTAAATAAAATTCTGATTCCCTGAATCATACAGGCCACTTCTTTTATTCTAAAATTAAGGATTTTTTTCTCTTTTGCTGGTAAACAGGAACAGCAGACTACCTGTTATCAAGGTCCTCTACTGTGGACAACTGCAGATTTATATCACTATTAAGCTACTCTGGGGGCTCCTCCACCAAAATACTGAGGTTCTAGGCACTGGGATAATACAAACATATATACGTGTTCTTCCTTTAATTATCTAGTGTCTTTCTAGGATTAAAAAACCCTATATTCTGCTTTAAGTTAATAAACTCCACTCTAATTTTGAAATACTCTTTAATTATTCCTACAGCAATCATGCTCCAGTAAATACTCACTACACTGATCTACTTGTTTTAACTCTACACTCTGTGGCTCCTGTGTCTTTAATCTGCTAACTAATGGGTGGATGTGAGGGTATGTTGTTGATACCTGGGTAACTGGTCTCCATCAACACAGGACACAAGACGAATGCTTTAGAAGGACAAGGTGAAGAATACCTTTACCACTTCCTTTGTGGTAACCTCATTGAATCCACAGTGACATTTCAACATCACACTTTGTATGAAATATATATACTTTGCCTTCTTTCAGACTCCACATGAGTCTACTACTTACATAATCAAACTTTTAAAGGTAAAAATCTTTGCTTGCATATCTAGCAAAAATAAAGTAGTATGAAAAAAAAAAACACTTTGAAAACTTCAAGAATAATATTGAAATAGTTGATCAGCTAGTGTCTTTTCTTGCTAGGGGTTTCCAAAAGATTTCTCTTCCAAAAGAAAAAAAAAAGGCCTACCATGGACTAAAATGATAGTTACTATATATGAATATATGTCACAGGAAATACTTATAGTCTCAATTGATAGTAAACTTATCTTTGTAATTTGTAATAAGAGTTATGAAGACCACAGTTTATAAATAAACCATTAGCTTTCTTAGATTTTTAATATATACTTATAGCTTTGGAATATTTTTGTACATTTTCATATGTATTTCTGCAAATCTACACTGTACTAGAACCTATATTACATTGTTAATAATTTTGTTATATAAATCTTAACTTTACATGAAACTAGAAACTTTAGATCAGAGTAAAAGGTCAAGTGTAAAAAAGGCATATTTGGGGGAAGTTAGCACTTAAATTATTATGATGTGGGAAATAGCTTATATGGATTTCTTTCATGGTTTATATTCATATACACACCTGCACATCCCAGCCACATACAATATCTTTAGTTATTTTTATGTTAAATGTGCATGGAAGAAATTACAATTATCATTAAGATAGACTTGATCCTTTTCTCTGCTTAGTGTCATTGACAATATATTAACCAATTGTACAGATGTTACCTTCAAAATATATCCTGAATCTAATGATTTCTCATGAATTCTACTACTGCCCTAACATAACTTTTGCTTGGAACCTTGAAGTAGTCCATTAACTGATCAATCTGGTTGCATACTTGCCTGAAGCCAAAGTTTTCCTTGCCTGCATTATATGAAACAGTCTGCCACCATCACCATTGTGACCTTCCACTTGACCTTTAGAACTTTTCCATTCCACGGTTACCACTTCATTGCTTGTCTCCTCAACTAAAATATAAGAGAAAAAAAAAACATTATTTGCATGGCTTCATTTTAGATTCAGTACCTGGAAAAGTACATGACACATTTGTATATTTTATACCATTTCTTTCTTTTTTATTTTTTTTTTACTTTTTCACCATTCTTCAAAAATAGAATTTGAGATTTTCTAGAAAAAAGTGTACACTAAGGATATGTAGCCCAAGTTTTTTTCTGAGTTTTCTTTTTTATTGGTTCTTTTAGTTATACATGAAAGTAGATTCCATTTTAATATGATTGTACAAGCATAGCATATATCTTATTTTAATAGGACCCCATTCTTATAGGTGTACACAATGATTAGATTCACTGTAATGTATTTATATATGTACATAGGAAAAATTTGTCAGATTAATTCCACTGTCTTTCCTATTCCCCTCTCCCTTCACCTCATTCCACTTTCTTAAAATATTGAACTTCTGTTCTTCCTCTCCTTACCCTTATTGTGGGTTAGCTTCCACATATCAGTGAAAACATTCAACCTTTGTTTTTTAGGGATTATCTTATTTCAGTTAGCATGGTAATCTCCAGATCCATCCATTTACTGGAAAATTTCATAAAAATCACACACACACACACACACACACACACACACACACACTCATATATTATATTCATTCGTTTATTGAAGGGCACCTATGTTGGAACCATAGCTTAGCTTTGTGAATTGTTCAGCTATAAACATTGATATGTTAGCATCATTGTAGTATGCTGATTTGAAAATCTTTGGATACATACTGAGGAGTAGTAGAGCTGGTTCAAATTGTGGTTCTACACCTAGTTTTTTGAGGAACTTCTGTACTTCTTTGGGGACTACAAATTGGTGCTGATTTTTTCCAAAAAAAAAAATGTGACTTTCTAGAAAATATTTTTGAAAAAATGTTCATTTTTTGAAAAAAAATCTCTGCAGAAATACCATCCTCACTTTTAATAGCTAGTTGGGGAAATCACTCCTTTGGGTTTAATTTTATTATTTGTATTTTGGATCTGTATGATTATTTATTATATCCTATAGTACTCAGTAGTGGACATATTTGGTAGCTTTTCTCAATACTCATACCCTGAAAAATTTGTGTCTCTTTCCACTGAATGATGTAATAAGCAAAGTCTTAACACTTGGTTACCAATAGGTGTTTGGGGGGAAATTTAACTAGTACTTAAGAGTTATCATTCTACATGGGGAAAAAATTGAGATAAGTAATGCATGTCAATCAAAACTTTGTCACCTCTTAATAAAGGCTGTCACTTCTTGCCAAAGAGAATGTGACACCATTTTTTTCATTTTATTAATTAGAACACTCCTGAGAATGTAACATCTTTCAAACTAGTGAACCAGAAAATTTGCTGCTGTGTCTGGCAATCTTAATGATAAGCCAAATTCTCCCACTGCCTAAACTAGTTGTTAGTTATATCCTTTCGAAAGGTTCATTAACAGACATATGAATATCTGAATTATAATAGGGAAGGACTAAAATACAATTCAATGTTACCCACATTTTTTCCAAGAGAAAAATTAAGTTGATTTAATTCCAGAAATACTAATTTGTAATTGAAAAGTAGGAATCAAGACCATGAGTTATTTAAATATGAGCATGTAAGCAGAGACCAAAGATCCAGTTAGCCATATTTTAATAATAGATAATCCTTCAGATATGTATATGTGTTCAACATATAGATTTTTTATTATTTATACCTTTTTCCCTAGTATGATTATTTTCTATTAACCTAGTTCTATTGTGCTCTATTTTAATGATCTGAGGGTTCTGCTAACCCTTGAAAAAATAAAATTCTAATCTTCTTTATGAATATCAACAAATGCATCACTTGATTGTGGGCACAGGGTCTTCAATAACATATAATCATGCCAGACTCCCATCCCTCCTAACAATTTTTGCCATTTCCATTACATTCTGGCTCATAATTTGTGTACCCAATAGTTTTTCCTTGCCTAAATGCATGTGGACTTTGTTGTTTGTTAATTGTTATTTTGGCGTATGTCTCCTAGAGCCTCAACAGTCCAGAAAGTATTTGCTTAAAAATTTTAATCAAAACATCATTCTTGCTTGAAAAAGTTTCTTATCCACATTGAGCACATTTAAAATTATCACATGCTCTTAGTAATAACATTTAGAATATTTCAAATATCTTACCTTCTTGGAAATGTATTGTTTGTGTTTCTGCTTGGCAATACACAGAGTTGGTTTTTTCAATGTTTGTTTATTGTTTGTTCATTGTGTTCCCAGTTTGTTTACTTGTTTCCTACTTTTTCTATTAGAAAAAAAAATTTTTGAGGGAGATATAAATTGTGTTGGGTCTGCTTACAGTGACTCCTCTAGGATCAGATTCATTCAGAGACTATGTTCAAGCTAACCTCTAACTTGACAAATGTAATCACTTTTTTTAGATAAAATCTTTATTCAACATTAATTAGATTTTTAGGTTGACTTTTTTTTGGGGGGGGATTTAAATAAACACAATGTAATCTTCTTTACCAGTGTATCAGAATACATTGTTGTCTGTGAATGGGAGTCTCTCACTCCAAACATTCTTTTTTTCTATTGGGAAAAGGGACATGGAGCAAAACAATTGCACTATTATCTTTTTAAGTGTAGTTTTGAAAACTATTTTTAATATCCTGCAAAAAATATTAAAGATAAGCCTGTGAAAATTGCTTGGGTGTTTTTGTAGACTTTTAGACAGCACATGGAAATGCAATTCATTTCCTATAAAAGGAACTCTCTCAGTGACTGCTTGTATCATTAATGAATTGCATTAAATTGTTGTTTCAGTGGGATATTAAACAAAAGGTATTCCTTATCATATAATTACTTGATTCTTAAAACTGTGAAACAAATCTTGAAAATAGGAAAATCAATTAAAACCTAATTTTGATTATGTAATGACTAATTAAATATTTAACTGATTTCCAAAATCTAAATCTAATGTATACTGGTACTCAGTAATAAAGAAATACTTATTTCTTAGTAAAAATTTCCAAAATCATAATGCACACAGCAGTATTAAGGAAACTGTGATCAATGTTTTTTAAATATATACAAACTTCAAGACATCTGCATGTGTTTCCTCAATAAAAAAAAAAAAATGCCCTGCAGCATCTAAGGAAGCTCAGATAGGAGAAAAATCAATGACTCAAATTGAATATATCTTATTTCTTGGCCTGAAATCTTCTCTGATGAGGGTATATTACAAAGGATGATAAAGTTTTTAAGAAGTCAATGATTCTGTGGTATGCCTCCAGAGAAGCAAAATTTTGACTTAATCTAGCATTAATGTATCAGTTATATGTAATATCCCACCTGCTTGAGAAAAAGAGGAAATGGAATCATGAGAGGAAATATTATTTTGGTATTATTTCCCAGACCCATTTCTTTAAAAATTGATGAAAATTTTGAATGCTGCAGTTGCACTTCATTGTAACTGTGGGAAACCATGATTTCCTTCTACAAGATGAGATTCCTCATCATGAGAGTAGGCACAGATCATGATCTTTACAGAAGAAGTCAGTGCCATGAACAATTTCATCTTCAATATTCTCATTTTCCTCTCAGAGATAATCTCTTCTATTCTAAAACAAAATCTGTGTCTCTGATATAGTTAAGTTCAGAAAAGTGAATTTTAGGCCTGTTAGTTCTTTTTATTTTTTAAAAGAAACAAAAATCCAGATATTTGGTTGACCAATGCTATACTTCTAACATTAATAAAAATGATGTGTATAGACAAAATAAGCTAAAATATGAACTGTTAAAATTGTAAATGACCAAACACTAACTTTTGCTACTCCTTACAACAATAGTAAATTTGGCAGTCCCCAGAAATGATTCCATAATATTTATCTTCTACCCAAGTTCCACATTAACTGAAATTATAAGGACTAAAACATCAGTTTTTTTTTTATTTTTGTAATCATTTAAAGTTAATCTGTTTAAAGATAAACACTAAATAATTTCATCAGATGCATTAATAGCTTTTTGCATTCTATTATTAATACAATAAAACTTCTTGTGTGACAACCAGAGGCCAGTCATGAGCAGGGCCTGATTTCATACCCGAATATCTTTACATTCCTTTTTAAAGGGATAATGGAGCTGAGTGGGATCTGGAATAATCACTAAAATAATATCTCTGAAGACACACATCGAACTTAAAATATTTGTCTGTGAACAGTTCTGTTACTTCAAATAATGCTGAAGGATTTATAAAATGTTAGGAAAAAAAAGTAAATATGATTTCAGTACAGCACAGGAATCCTGAAAGTCGGAATTTTACCTAGTCTTTTTAGATATTCCAGGATAGCTCTAGATAGATTACTAATTTTTGGATATTACAAGTAATGCATTTCAAGAAGATATCATTGATAATTTTAAAGTATTATGATAGTGCCAAAAACTGTCCTGCCACATACCAAGCAGAACACAGCAAACACATACACAGCTTATAGGAATAGTCAACTACTAACTGATTAACTTTTAAAATGTACTAAGTAACATTCAACACGGCCCCAAGTTTATGGTTATGTCTACTCTAGTGGTACTTTAGAATAGTTGAGTGTACTTTTAATTTTTTTTTAATTTAGTTTTAGTTTTCTTGAACATTTTATTTAATTTATTTTTTTAAATTGATTTTATTTTTTTAAATACATGACAGCGGAATGCATTACAATTCTTATTACACATATAGATATACAAAGATTTGAAAATCCTTGTATATAAAGTATGTTCACGCCAATTCATGTCTTTACAGATGTACTTTGCTTTTTTTGCATTACAATTCTTATTACACATATATACCACAATTTTCACATTTCTGTATATAAAGTATGTTGACACCCAATTTGTGTCTTCATACATTACTTCTTTTTTATTGGTTTTATTTTTTTAAATACATGACAGCAGAATGCATCACAATTCTTATTACATATATAGAACAAATTTTTTATACAATTTTTGAAAAACTCTGAAGAGTGCCATTTTGAACCAAATTTAACTTAAATAAAAATATTTTTACTGTCATAAACAAAACTAAAGATAACACTAGAGTGTCATTAAGTTAATAGAAATGAGCAATTCTTAGAAAAATTGTCCAATCAATATTTTTTCCTAAACTTTGTATTTGGATTATCTGATTTGTGAAATATTAGAGTTACATATATGGAGGCAGATAGATGATAGAAGATAAAACATAGTAATAGAAGTAATAGAGAGACAGACAGACAGTATGAGTATTAATGCTGTGCTTGCATAGAAAAATCATCACTCATTATAAACTCCTGGAGTCTAACCAGGTGTATTTTAGGTGATAATAGATGGTGTTTAGTCTTTCTATAGTTTATTTTCTGAATTAGAAACTGAGATGATTGTTTGCACTCTTCCTCTTTACTTACATTATTACAATATTCACAGAGTTCACAGAATGATAGAATTACACCCCAAAGCCTGACACATGTTCACGCCATCATGTATACTTATTTATCCAAAAATGTGCTGTGACATTTCACTAATTTGGAGTTTGTAAGGCAGCATACATCATTTATATATCATGATGGGTAAAGGAAAACAGACTTAGAAGCTTTGTAATCTGTTCAAAGTGCCACTGAGTCCTTTCTTTGGTTATTTTTTCACTTTGTAACACTGTACAACTTTCATGAAAGAATTACTTTCTGTGATGGTAATAAATGTTTTGAATTCTTCAAAAAAAAACCTTTAAAATATTTTAAAATTTTTCTGTAGCTATCTTTCAAGTTTTTCATATAATTAACTCCAATCTGTATCCACAAAAATGTTATTATAGTATTTGTGTCTATATTCCAGATTCCACAAGTTTAAAAATAATGGTTTTCTGATGAGAACAAAATTATTCATATATTTCCTAATATAGATCCCTGAGAAATGGTAGATAATAAATTTTCATTCCATTTCCCTATTACCTCTTTACAAGTGTTTTTCTCAAAGTTATAAATTTTTTATTTTGATATAAAATTATCATTTTTCCAAAATATAGTCAATCAAAACACCACTATAAATTATAAAGAATGTTCTTTGCACCACTGCAATGTAATGATTTTGGTCATAAATCAGTAGTCCACATTAATGTACATCTCTTTCTTGATTTTCTTCTGTTTCTTTGTGTATTGTTTTATTAATACCACAATTTAAACTTTGAACCCATAATAAGGATAGTACCTATTTTCACATTGTCGCTTTAAGAATGTGACCAAGAAGAGGAACAAATATAGCACTAGCCCTCAGAATTCCCTGCCTTGCTCCCTTTCTTTCATTATATTCTTTCCCAAGTAGTGTAGTTTACATTTGTTGGTATTTTTACTTTATGCAAGTGAAATCATTCTAGTCTGATTTCACCCACTTTTTTTTTTTTGAAAGTGTAGTGTGGGTTCTTTCCCATCTCTGGACTAACTGGAGATTATAGGAAATATCAAGCAGCATTTCAATGCTGGCTTTTCATAAAAAAAGTAATGTCTAGACTCTGTCACAAGTGAATCTAGTCCTGCACTGTGCTGACTTTGCATCATATGGTGGATTCTGGGGTAGAGGATAATTAACTATTGCAGTTAGTAACTAATATTCTGTGGCCATCAAATATCACTCCTCACACTCCTCATGTTGCCTTAACAGATATTTTAAAAATAGTGAGTCTGATGTAATTGGCTCAGAAATTGTCAATGAAAAGCTTCAGAACACTTTCATGTGTCTATTCTGGATAATTAGTCAGATTTTTCTATTTAGTTTTATTAACTTCTTTTTACTTCTTCTTCCATCATTCTACCTTTTCTGCATCTTCCCTCTATCCTAAAACACTTTCTTTCTTCTACTTATTCATTTTTTTAATTGTTTAGAATTTTTACTGAGGGCTATATATGTGCTAGG